>NW_026732268.1:397500-647653 GCF_028476545.2 Physella acuta
CTGTGGGTGTCCGTCTTCTCAAGGCCGACCCGGAGCAACTTCACGCGGGTATACCGCCATTTTTAAATGACGTCACACGACGTGACCTGATGAGCTTTCTCCAAAAGTCCACATGTTGCTATCTCTTGACAGGTCCAGCGTCTGTCATGCTGCATGTCTTTGCTGTTTCTCACCATGATCACCAACGCCATGTGGTTTAGAGGGGACACAGCCCAACAGAACGTGGAAGCCATTAAACTTGGACCATTCTCCTTTACACTTGCGCAGGTAACATAAACACACATACATACATACATACATTTAGGGGTCATCCATAAATGACGTCACACTTTTTTTGACGATTTTTACCTCCCCCTCCCCTCCGTCACACATCGTCACAAAAAGCCAGACCCCCCCCCTAAAATGACGTCACACCTCAGCCTACAGCCCCCCCCCCCCTCAAAATTGCAGTTGAATTTTTTATTAAACCGATATTTTTCCAAAATCTTGTCTGAACTCTGTCAAAATAGAGTCTTTTAATCAATTCCTATTACAGTTTATTAAAACAGCTTTTTAAAACGCGAAATAATGTCTAAAATTCGTTTTCTAACATTGCTTTTTTATAATGCAAAAGTGTGACGTTGCACCATCTAAATCTCCCCCCCCCCTCCCCCTGATCACAAATCGTTACAAATTACGGACCCCCCTCCCCCCCCCTACGAGTGTGACGTCATTTATGGACGACCTCTTATACATACACATACACACACACCACAAACTATTCTGCATACACCACTGATAGGCAGAGGCGTAGCAACCCCTACCCGAGCGAGGGGCGAACTTTCAGTTTGCCCCCCCCATATATGTATATATATATATATATATATATATATATATATATATATATATATATATATATATATATATATATATATATATATATCGCAATGATGTAAAATAAATTGAAAGTATTACTCTGAAGAAATAAAGACAATGTAGGCCGACAAAACAAAACAATTTATCATTCTAAACAAAAATAATATACTCACAATACAACCGAAAACAATGAACGCAACACAATCTGTTTTTTCATCCTTGTAAAAAAAACAATTTGACATAATGATTTCTGGGATATTAATTCAGACATATGTATAAAATATATTTAACTATGTATATGTCTACAAATTGAATTACAAATATCAAAAGAAATCAATAATTACTTTAGAATGTTATAAAGTAGCTTAACACTATTCGTTTTTTTTTCAAAAATATGTTGTCTAGAAGCAAAATTAAATATATTGTCATCATAAATGCTTAAGTATTACAGCATAATGAAAGTTTTTGAAATCACGCTTTTCAATATAATAGAAAAACATTCGTAATAATAGCTTACATATAACTAAAATATTGGTCTTGCAGTTTTCTTGCAGTTGTTCTTTTCTAAGTGATAAAGGTATTCTACTTAACAATGCAGTAAAAATCATTGCGTTTTTTAAGCGAAAAAGCACCCACCCCCTTTCACCATTTTGATAAAAGTCACCACATTTTTTTATGGTTTGAACAATCAATACGTTTCAATACAATTGGTTTCTTTTATAAGTGGTAATGTTTATCGACTCACCAATCTAGTGTAAATTCTTCCGATTTCGGTCGCGAAAAAGTGCCCCCCCCCATCTAGGAAAAGCTGGAAAGCTGTTTTTGCTGTTCACTATTTCTTAAGGTATTTGTTTTACCGTTACACAATCAAGGTATAAAACAGTTAAATCAATATGTCAAGGCTTGTAGCAATTACATTTCTTAACTTAGACTGTTTATAATTCAAAACTGCAGCATAAAATCATCAGCTTTAAAATTATATTTTTAACCTTTTTTGGCACCCCCTTAGGGTCGGCGCCCGGGGCGGCCCTGCTGCCCCCTAGCTACGCCTCTGCTTAATTTGTGTTCGATCGAACCCAAGACGCTTGGTAAGTAAGTCTCAGAGCTTCGGCGGAGGTCAAGACACACACCCGACTCATAAGATTCACGATCGGATTTTGTCAGTGTGGACAGTACAACTGTGAATAGGCAGCTGTATAACCGAAACTAAGGGAGAGAAACAAAACATTCGCCCCAAAAAAAAAAAACAACCTTTTAGGCATACAGCCGTCAAACTATTTTACAAAAGTAATTATGTTTCGTTAGCATTAATGCCGCATATAATTGTAGGCGTATGTATAAAGCAAAATATTTCGAAAAAAAATTCCAAACATATTAAAAAATATTTGTTACTCTTTTGTAAACAAATTTCTCATTAGCCAATTTACTTCCAATATGGTATATAACATCATAACAAATATACCTATAATGGTATATAGCATCATAACAAATATACCTATAATGGTATATAGCATCATAACAAATATACCTATAATGGTATATAGCATCATAACAAATATACCTATAATGGTATATAGCATCATAACAAATATACCTATAATGGTATATAGCATCATAACAAATATACCTATAATGGTATATAGCATCATAACAAATATACCTATAAAGGTATATAGCATCATAACAAATATACCTATAATGGTATATGCCATCATAACATATATACCTATAATGGTATATAGCATCATAACAAATATACCTATAACCGGAACTAAAACTATACAATATGTAAACTGAGATTTTAAAATTTGTTCACTTAAAATTGTTCAAGTTTGACTCTTTAAAAATTATAAATTGCAGCTTAAAATGAGCTTTTAATTTTTTTCTACCCCTTTTGGCGCCCCAACCCTAACCTCTAGGAGTCGGAACCCGGGGCGGCCGCCCACCCCCCCCCCCCCCCCCCCATCTACGCCTCTGCTGATAGGAACGACGCAATGATTGAATTTAGCTCTAGCTCCACTTCTTCGCTTTTTTAACTGCCAGTTGAGCAGAGGCAGTAGAGCAGAGGCCGTTTACATCTGGATTTTTGTTTCTGTCCTTTGGTATTTAAAAAAAATTAATTAGTAACTCTTTTTCATAATTTGTATTTTGTTTTTCAACAACTCTACCCTAGGTGATATCAAGTCTCCAACACTTTTTTAATTCTGTGGAGTTCCTGAGTCTTATTTCTAAGTCTTACTTCATGAGTCTTACTTCATGAGTCTTACTTCATGAGTCTTACTTCATGAGTCTTACTTCTAAGTCTTACTTCATGAGTCTTACTTCATGAGTCTTACTTCTAAGTCTTACTTCATGAGTCTTACTTCTAAGTCTTACTTCATGAGTCTTACTTAGAAATATTTGTGTCCAGTTTCCTCAATAGCCTAGCGAGCTCAACCTTCTCTAGCGGATTTTTTACTCCACTAAGATTTGATACATTTGTTAGTTCACCCATTTGATAAATCGTGTGAAATGTTTTCATGTTGTTTGAGTTCACCCATTTGATAAATCGTGTGAATATTTTCATGTTGTTCCCCGCCAGTTTTTCATCAGTTTTGCCAGCACCATCATCGTGTTCCCTCCCAGCTTTGTGATGATGACCTTCTTCAGGAAGTGCCGGCCAAAGAAAAATGCCATAGCTCAGTTAAATCAGGCCACAGTCAAGGACAGTCAAAAGTTCAGGTGGAGAAATATCACATCGACCTCCATGCTGTGGGGGTCAAGGCCAAAACAAAGCAGGTGACCTTTATGTGCGTGTGTGTTTGTGTGTGTGTGTGTATGGATCTGCTCAGAAATTCTTCTATACACAGCTTTTCTTGATAGTTATTTAAATAGTCGTGCATAAATATTTATTTAAAGAAAATAATTTATTTTATCATTTATGCATTATTACAAAAAGCTTGTTGTTAACACGTTTTTATGCTTTTTTACTTTCTCGTATACGAAGTACAGAGGAAGTATTGTAATCGTGCAAAAGAATCGAATTCGAGATTCTCTCAAAGCTCGACGTTTTACACCTCCATGAGTAGGAAAATGCTGCAATTTTGTCGGTATGTCTGTGTGTACGTATGTGTGTATGTCTGTGAACACGATAACTTGAGTACCGTTACAGCTAGGTTGATCAAATTTCATATATAAGAATTATATCGAATGTTGCTTTGTATCTTTGAGTACTGTTTCTCTGATAGACAAACAGTTTCACATGTAAGTAAGTAAAAGATCTAATTCTCTGTTTTCTGTCAAATTTTGGGTAATTTAGGCTATTTCTTATATCTGAAAGAAATCAAATCTAATATATAAAATAAAGTTGAATTCTGTGATTACAAAGGAATATAAGAAAAACTTCATCGCTATAGTGTTATATATCTAAAGTGCTCATCGTCTAAATTAATGACATAAAAAATTAATATTGAAAGTATTATAAAACAAATTTCATTTTTCAAACGTATAGTGTTTTTAATTGACGGCATGTGCAATAAAAAAAAATTAAAGAAAATGTATCACCCTTCACAAAAATTTTAATTGTGTCTAAAAATTATTATCATTTAGTCCTTTGGCACTCATTACGCTCATTAGGTGCGCAATAGTTTTTAGTCATGCAACTCTATTGTAAATTTAAAAACACTTAAAGGAAGGAATATTTTATTTAAATTTTTTTTTAATAACAAGCTTTTATGTAATAGTGCACTAAAAAGTAGAAAATAAATTATTATTATATATTTAAAGAAAATCATTTATTTTCTACTTCTTAGTGCACTATTACAGAAAACCTTGTTATTAAACGTTTTTTATGAATTTTTTCCGCGTAATTTAAAGTTTTTAAAATTACTTTAACTTTTTAAATTAGAATAGAATCTCGTTGAAAAAAAAATGCGCACCAAGTGGATAGCAAACAATGTGTGCATAATAGTGCGGAATATTAGTATAAATTTGTATGCTTTTTTGAACAACTGGAAATAGCGTAAAGTACCACTTCCGGTCAAAATAAATTACTCAAAATTTAACAGAAGGCAGAGAATTAGATTCTTTTACTTATTTGTGAAATTTCGTTTATCTATCCGAAACAATACTCAAGTTATAGGTTTTTGAAAAACCTAAAGAACTGTAAGTTCCACTTCCGTTTACTGGAAATCGCTGAAAAAGTTGACACAGAACTACACATTTTATATGACACTTATATATGAAATTTGATCAACCTAGCTGTAACGGTACTCAAACTATCGTGTTCACAGACATATACACATACACACACATGCGCAGAGACAAACGGACAAAAATGCAAAACTATGTTTTTCCGACTCAGGGAGATGTACAACGATTTCGATTTTTAGCATGATTACAATACTTCCTCAATACTCCGTACACACACACACACACACACACGCACGCACTCCATATATATATATATATATATATATATATATATATATATATATGTATATATATATATATATATATATATATATATATATATATATATATATATATCAGGCTAAGTCAGTTGAAAGATATGACAAAATGTGACCCTAAAATTTGTCAGGCTAAGCAAGTTGAAAGAGAGCATCACAGGGATCCTGACGGCACACAAGAAAAACAAATACACAGACGCCGAGCCCATGGACGAGGGCGTGGACAACATTTTCAAAGCCAAGAAGAAGAAGAGCTGGTCTCTGCCACACTGGTGCATCTACATAGCCTGGACACGTAGGTGCTCATTGTTCGTTAGGCTTAGTGGGTGGTGGCTTAGTGGGTTGGCGGGTTGGTGGCTTAGTGGGTTGGTGGCTTAGTGGGTTGGTGGCTTAGTGGGTTGGTGGCTTAGTGGGTTGGTGGCTTAGTGGGTTGGTGGCTTAGTGGGTTGGCGGGTTGGTGGCTTAGTGGGTTGGTGGCTTAGTGGGTTGGTGGCTTAGTGGGTTGGTGGGTTGGTGGGTTGTTGGCTTAGTGGGTTGGTGGCTTAGTGGGTTGGTGGCTTAGTGGGTTGGTGGCTTGGTGGGCTGGTGGCTTAGTGGGTTGGTGGGTTGGTGGCTTAGTGGGTTGGTGGCTTAGTGGGTTGGTGGCTTAGTGGGTTGGTGGGTTGGTGGCTTAGTGGGTTGGTGGCTTAGTGGGTTGGTGGCTTAGTGGGTTGGTGGCTTAGTGGGTTGGTGGCTTAGTGGGTTGGCGGGTTGGTGGCTTAGTGGGTTGGTGGCTTAGTGGGTTGGTGGCTTAGTGGGTTGGTGGGTTGGTGGGTTGTTGGCTTAGTGGGTTGGTGGCTTAGTGGGTTGGTGGCTTAGTGGGTTGGTGGCTTGGTGGGCTGGTGGCTTAGTGGGTTGGTGGGTTGGTGGCTTAGTGGGTTGGTGGCTTAGTGGGTTGGTGGCTTAGTGGGTTGGTGGGTTGGTGGCTTAGTGGGTTGGTGGGTTGGTGGCTTAGTGGGTTGGTGGCTTAGTGGGTTGGTGGCTTAGTGGGTTGGTGGGTTGGTGGCTTAGTGGGTTGGTGGCTTAGTGGGTTGGTGGGTTGGTGGCTTAGTGGGTTGGTGGCTTAGTGGGTTGGTGGCTTAGTGGGTTGGTGGCTTAGTGGGTTGGTGACTTAGTGGGTTGGTGGCTTAATGGGTTGGTGGCTTAGTGGGTTGGTGGCTTAGTGGGTTGGTGGGCTGGTGGCTTAGTGGGTTGGTGGCTTAGTGGGTTGGTGGCTTAGTGGGCTGGCGGGTTGGTGGCATAGTGGGTTGGCGGGTTGGTGGGCTGGTGGCTTAGTGGGTTGGTGGCTTAGTGGGTTGATGGCTTAGTGGGTTGGTGGGTTGGTGGCTTAGTGGGTTGGTGGCTTAGTGGGCTGGTGGCTTAGTGGGTTGGCGGGTTGGTGGCTTAGTGGGTTGGTGGCTTAGTGGGTTGGCGGGTTGGTGGCTTAGTGGGGTGGTGGGGTGGTGGCTTAGTGGGTTGGCGGGTTGGTGGCTTAGTGGGTTGGTGGCTTAGTGGGGTGGTGGCTTAGTGGGTTGGCGGGTTGGTGGCTTAGTGGGGTGGTGGCTTAGTGGGTTGGCGGGTTGGTGGCTTAGTGGGATGGTGGCTTAGTGGGATGGTGGCTTAGTGGGGTGGTGGGTTGGTGGCTTAGTGGGTTGGTGGCTTAGTGGGATGGTGGCTTAGTGGGCTGGCGGGTTGGTGGGTTAGTGGGGTGGTGGCTTAGTGGGTTGGTGGCTTAGTGGGATGGTGGCTTAGTGGGCTGGTGGGTTAGTGGGGTGGTGGCTTAGTGGGTTGGCGGGTTGGTGGCTTAGTGGGATGGTGGCTTAGTGGGATGGTGGCTTAGTGGGATGGTGGCTTAGTGGGGTGGTGGGGTGGTGGCATAGTGGGCTGGCGGGTTGGTGGGTTAGTGGGCTCGTTGTTTGTAGCAGTAGGTCAATATAGACTGTCCTTCTAGCACTTGATCATTATTACGTTCAACCCATTCGTTTCTCCATCAGTTTGCTTCTTTAGCATCGTGGCGTCGGGGTTTTTTACAATCCTTTACAGCATGCAATGGGGCAGAGAGAAGGCCAACCAATGGCTGACAGCTTTCCTGCTTTCCTTCGTCCAGTCTGTAATCATAGTTCAACCAATAAAGGTACAGTTGTGTTTATTGTGCTCACTGCCTTCCTGTAGGTGCTTCTATTGGTGGCTCATGTGTTTAATGTGTTCAGTGCCATTATTTGGGTGCTATGGTTAGTGGCACATGTGTTTAATGTTGCCGTCCTGTAGGTGCTCCTGTTGGTGGCGTTTATCGCGTGTGTCCTCAAGAAACCAGAGTTTGACGAGGAGGAGCTGGACGAAGACATCACCAGCGTCCTAGCCCAGAGAGATAAGAACCTCAACACAAGGGACGAGACCAGCCTGTCACGTGAGTCATTTCATCGTGTGTGTGACAGGTTGAACGTTTAAATAGGTGACACGTTGAGTATTTAACTAACGGTGAACTATTTGTTCGCTAGAAATAATTTTGCAGCGTCGAAGCGACAACACGGAGTTCCAGCCGCCAGACCCAGAAGAGCTCGCCAAATCTCGCGAGAACCGGATGATGGAACTCAAGATGGAGGCGGTGCTGAAAGAGATTCTCATCTACACAATTTTCCTCGGCATCCTCTTCTTCTTGTCCTATCAAGAGCGTGACCCACAGTCGTACACCATGGGAAACACGATCCGAAACAACATGCTGGCTGGCTTTGATGAAGTTAGTTCCCTTTGTTCGGGAATCCAGCTGTAATCGTATTTTTCAGCTAGTAAATGTGGCAGTGGTGGGACGGTGTAGTGGTGGAATGGTTGAGTGGTGAAATGGTGTAGTGGTGGAATGGTGTAGTGGTGGAATGGTGTAGTGGTGGAATGGTGTAGTGGTGGAATGGTGTAGTGGTGGAATGGTGTAGTGGTGGAATGGTGTAGTGGTGGAAAGGTGTAGTGGTGGAATGGTGTAGTGGTGGAATGGTGGAGTGGTGGAATGGTGGAGTGGTGGTGGAATGGTGTAGTGGTGGAATGGTGGAGTGGTGTAGTGTTGGAATGGTGTAGTGGTGGAATGGTGTAGTGGTGGAATGGTGTAGTGGTGGAGTGGTGGAATGGTGTAGTGGTGTAGTGGTGGAATGGTGTAGTGGTGGAATGTTGTAGTGGTGGAATGGTGTAGTGGTGGAATGGTGTAGTGTTGGAGTGGTGTAGTGGTGGAATGGTGGAATGGTGGAGTGGTGGAGTGGTGTAGTGGTGGAATGGTGTAGTGGTGGTGGAATGGTGTAGTGGTGGAATGGTGGAGTGGTGTAGTGGTGGAATGGTGTAGTGGTGGAATGGTGTAGTGTTGGAATGGTGTAGTGGTGGAATGGTGTAGTGGTGGAATGGTGTAGTGGTGGAATGGTGTAGTGGTGTAGTGGTGGAATGGTGTAGTGGTGGAGTGGTGTAGTGGTGGAATGGTGTAGTGGTGGTGGAATGGTGTAGTGGTGGTGGAATGGTGTAGTGGTGGAATGGTGGAGTGGTGTAGTGGTGGAATGGTGTAGTGGTGGAATGGTGTAGTGTTGGAATGGTGTAGTGGTGGAATGGTGTAGTGGTGTAGTGGTGGAATGGTGTAGTGGTGGTGGAATGGTGTAGTGGTGGTGGAATGGTGAAGTGGTGGAATGGTGTGGTGGAATGGTGTAGTGGTGGTGGAATGGTGGAGTGGTGGTGGAATGGTGTAGTGGTGGAATGGTGTAGTGGTTGAATGGTGTAGTGGTGGAATGGTGTTGTGGTGGAATAGTGGAGTGGTGGAATGGTGTAGTGGTGGAATGGTGTAGTGGTGGAATGGTGTAGTGGTGGAGTGGTGTAGTGGTGGAATGGTGGAGTGGTGGAATGGTGGAGTGGTGGAATGGTGTATCTGCTCAATGCTGTGTGTGCTATTGATCTAACCAAACGTTTCTACACGTGTAACAGGAAAGTGAGAGGGTAGGGTGGGGGTGGGGGTATGTTCATCAGGTTGAAGGTTCTTGACCGAATGAAGCCGTGTGTTCTTGACCTAATGAAGCCGTGTGTTCTTGACCTAATGAAGCCGTGTGTGTTTGACCTAATGAAGCCGTGTGTGTTTGACCTAATGAAGCCGTGTGTGTTTGACCTAATGAAGCCGTGTGTGTTTGACCTAATGAAGCCGTGTGTTCCAGATCACGACAGTCCCCGACTTCTGGGACTGGCTGGACGGCACCTTCCTGCCGGCACTCTACGCCCTTCACTACGCTGACGGTACCGACGTCCGCTTCTGGCAGGACGCAGCTTGTGTGGCCGACATGGAGAACAGACGGGTGGGCGTGGCCAGGATAAGACAACTCAGAATTAAAAATGGTAATCTTAAGGCTCTGGTTCTCGCATTTGAATACATGGATACAAATTTCTACTTTAAATAAACCCCAATGCTATATTTTAATCTTCATTTTTTAAAAGGTCTTATACAACACTTGAAGCAAAACAACAAACAACTGATCAAATAGAGCGGGAGTAAGCTCCCTTAAACTTTCTCGAATATTCGTATACAACACAACGGGGGATGGCTACTCGGGATATAGACGTGATTTTTAATCAATTTTTAATTACTTAAACTTTTTAAAATAGAATAGAATCTCGTAGAAAAAAGAATTGCGCACCAAGTGAACGCCGAACAATCTGTGTATAATAGTGCGGAACATTATTAGTACTTTATAAATTCACATGCGTTTATTGACAAATCGTAAATAGCGTAAATTCTTACTTCCGTTTAATGGAAATTACTCAAAATTTGAAAGAAGGCCGAAAAGTGTATCTTGTACTTATATATGAAATTTCGTTCATCTATCTGAAACAGTACTCATGTTATACGCTTTTGAAAAATTGAAAGTGGAGTAAGTTCAACTTTCGATTACCGGAAATCGTTGAAAAGTTGATACAGATCTACAAATTTGATCTAATACTTATATATGAAATTTCATAAACGTAGCTGTAACGTTACTCAAGTTATCGTGTTTACAGACTCACACACACAGACACACACATACACATACACACTCACAGACATACGGACAAGATTGCAAAACTGTTTTTCCGACTCAGGGAGGTGTAAAAGGTCGATATTTGCAAAAATCCCGATTTTTTTCCCGCACAATTACAATACTTTCTCTTTTCTTTGTATACGAGAAAGTAAAAATTGAAAAGAGTTTGGTTTAACTTTGCTAAACCTATTATCTGGTACGGCGAAAAAATAAAGCCTGGGTTCTCGATGATGATAATTGATCATAGTTCTCATATTATGTTATGGAACATAGACCTATCAATGGACCCCGTATGAAAGGAAATATATTTTCCATGAGGGAGAGCCTAGGCTTTTAATTTGACGCTTACGGCTTTAGTAAGATGACACTAATCTAAAATTACTTTTTTTTTTTTTTTTTGCATTTTTTTTTATTTATTTTTTATTTTTTCTGACATACGGACAATATTGCAAAATTATGTTTTTCCGTATCAGTGAGGTGTAAAACGTCGAGATTTGCAAAAATCTCGATTTTTTTTTTTTTGCACGATTACCAGACTTTCTCTATATTTCGTATATACTAGAAAGTAAAAAGAAAAGCGGGCTGAAATCGGAGTCAATGGCCTCAATGGCGCATAACCAGTTGACACGTATACTTAATTGTGCTGGAGGGGATCCCTCCAACACTAAAATTAAGAACGAAGAAGAAGAAGATTTCCCACTTTTTAGCCATATCTTCGAAAAGAAGTTATTTCATGAGCAAAATCTGTTTGCGTTAAAATCCATCATGTAGCTTGTCATCTCTAAAATTGAGTTACCTGTCCTTAATTGGGTACACGTCATTAGATTTTTACTTCATGAGATAAGTGAACCAAATTGGTTTCCACAACCCAATGTTTTCCTCTGAAAAAAGGCTCAATCGATTCACGTTTTAACTTTGTTAGAGTCTATTACAAGCAGTCAGTGATCACTTTTGGTTCTAGGTATTGTTACATGAGGAAAGTGTTTCAAAACTCTATCTTAATCTCCAGATACATGCACGATAGATCCGCATCTAAGGGCAATAATCCACCACTGTCGCGGCGAATACAACTGGATTGATGACGACACAGCTCCTTACCTCCCCTTCTGGGTCCAGCCGCCAGAATCAGAGGCAAAGCAGCTAAAGGATAGCACATCCCCGTTTGTAAGTTAATAGCACATCCCCGTTTGTAAGTTTATAGCACATCCCCGTTTGTAAGTTAATAGCACATCCCCGTTTGTAAGTTAATAGCACATCCCCGTTTGTAAGTTAATATCACATCCCCGTTTGTAAGTTAATAGCACATCCCCGTTTGTAAGTTAATAGCACATCCCCGTTTGTAAGTTAATAGCACATCCCCGTTTGTAAGTTAATAGCACATCCCGTTTGTAAGTTAATAGCACATCCCCGTTTGTAAGTTAATATCACATCCCCGTTTGTAAGTTAATAGCACATCCCCGTTTGTAAGTTAATAGCACATCCCCGTTTGTAAGTTAATAGCACATCCCCGTTTGTAAGTTAATAGCACATCCCGTTTGTAAGTTAATAGCACATCCCCGTTTGTAAGTTTATAGCACATCCCGTTTGTAAGTTAATAGCACATCCCCGTTTGTAAGTTAATAGCACATCCCCGTTTGGAAGTAACTAGCACATCACGTTTGTAATTTATTAGCACATCCCGTTTGTAAGTTAATAGCATATCCCCGTTTGTAAGTTAATAGCACTTCATTAATTCATTAAAAATTAATTAGGCATCAATTACGTCTAATTTAATGTCAGATTGCATCAGAATGCTTTAGATCTAACATCTTGTATGCCTTATTTGCATCAGAAGTCTAAAAATATTTTGTAAAACTGTAGGTGTACCAGAACTCAATCAAGCTGAAAACTGCGCCCTATGTTGGAAATATTGCCACCTACAAGGGCGGGGGTTACGTCATCTTGGCCAAGCGCCAGTACAGCCGCACTAAGGTCATCATAGACTTGGCGCGGGCCCAGGATTGGTTGGACCTGAACACCAAAGCCATCTTCCTCGAGTTCACGGTGTACAACGCCAACTCGAACCTCTTCACCTCAGTCACAGCCCTGGTCGAGTTCCTGCCTGTGGGTACAGCCGTTACAAAAGGCGACATAAAGGCAGGTCTTACAGAGACTTTTAAAACCTTCCCGTTGTACATCCTAAACTTTTCAACTGTCCTCTTGTTGATCAAATTTTATATTTTAACATCATTTATAGACTTGATTACTTCAAGTCAATTGATCTGCATTTAGTTTGTCAATTTAGTCTTTGGACGTTGAAGCAGTTTGCGGTGCTCTAATTGCAGGTGTTTCGACTGATGAGCTACATTGGAGGATTTGGTCTGATAGTGCTCATCATGGAGGTCCTCTTTGCCATTTTGACCTTGGTTTTCTTCGTCCAATGTGTCAAGAAGGTACGGGCTAAAAGACTGAGTTATTTTATGGACTTCTGGAACCTTCTGGAATTCGTCCTGCTGTGTCTGGCTCTAACCTCCATTGGGCTGTACGCCATGAAACACATCCTGACAGACGTCGCCATGGCTGCCCTACACAACAGGAAGTCTGGTTAGTGTCTGTCTCATGTCTGTCTCGTGTCTGTCTCATGTCTGTCTCGTGTCTGTCTCATGTCTGTCTGAGTGTCTGTCTCATGTCTGTCTCGTGTCTGTCTGAGTGTCTGTCTCGTGTCTGTCTCATGTCTCTCTGAGTGTCTGTCTCATGTCTGTCTCGTGTCTGTCTGAGTGTCTGTCTCGTGTCTGTCTCGTGTCTGTCTGAGTGTCTGTCTCATGACTGTCTGAGTGACTGTCTCGTGTCTGTCTGAGTGTCTGTCTCATGTCTGTCTAATGTCTGTCTCGTGTCTGTCTCGTGTCTGTCTGAGTGTCTGTCTCGTGTCTGTCTAATGTCTGTCTCGTGTCTTTCTGAGTGTCTGTCTCATGTCTCTCTGTGTCTGTCTCATGTCTGTCTTATGTCTGTCTTATGTCTCTCTGAGTGTCTGTCTCATGTCTGTCTGAGTGTCTGTCTCATGTCTGTCTGAGTGTCTGTCTCATGTCTGTCTGAGTGTCTGTCTCATGTCTGTCTGAGTGTCTGTCTCATGTCTCTCTGTGTCTGTCTCATGTCTGTCTTATGTCTGTCTTATGTCTCTCTGAGTGTCTGTCTCATGTCTGTCTGAGTGTCTGTCTCATGTCTCTCTGTGTCTGTCTTATGTCTGTCTTATCTCTCTCTGAGTGTCTGTCTCATGTCTGTCTGAGTGTCTGTCTCATGTCTGTCTGAGTGTCTGTCTCATGTCTGTCTGAGTGTCTGTCTCATGTCTGTCTGAGTGTCTGTCTCATGTCTCTCTGTGTCTGTCTCATGTCTGTCTTATGTCTGTCTTATGTCTCTCTGAGTGTCTGTCTCATGTATGTCTGTGTGTCTGTCTCATGTCTCTCTGAGTGTCTGTCTCATGTCTGTCTGAGTGTCTGTCTCATGTCTGTCTGAGTGTCTGTCTCATGTCTGTCTGAGTGTCTGTCTCATGTCTCTCTGAGTGTCTGTCTCTTGTCTGTCTTATGTCGATCTGCATGCCTCCATTCTAAATATCTCTCTGTAGATCTATCTATAACTGTGCATGTCTGTAAGTCTTCTGTAAGAATGTCTGCACCCCTGTCTAAATGTAAGTCTTTTATCAACTTAGCCTGCTAGTGTATCGAATCTATCTATCTATCTTCTATTATACTATTAAAACACAAGTTTATTTACAAGTTTGTATTTTTTTTTGTCGGGTTACATGAGAGCATCTACACTATGTGTACAGCTGTATAATACGTATTTATGTGGAGATTATCAGAGGCGTAGCGACCTTTCCCGGGGACAAACTTTCAATTTGGTGCCCCCCCTCTCGGGAGCAAACTTTGGATTTGCACCCCCCCCCCCCCTCAAACTTTCGATTTGCACCCCCCCCCCCCTAAAACTTTTGATTTGTACCCCTCTCAAACTATTTATAATGCAAAAATGACATTTTAATTTGTTTTTAAAACCCATTTTGGCGCCCCCTAAGGTCGGCGCCCGGGGAAAAATGTACCCCCCTGCCCCCCCCCCCCCATCGTTACGCCTCTGAGATTAATGTTCTTTTTACCAAACTGTTAATCACAAATTCATTTAAAGACGTTAATTAGTTTATTGATATATTCATTTGTAGAAATACCACTTTAATTACAAAAGTTCAGAACAATTACTTTATTTACAGTGACGTCACATGATTTATTTATTATTTTTACCAGAGGCGTAGCGAGGGCGTGGCTGGGGCGTGGCTTGGGGTGCGGACCGCACCGGGTGACACCATCTAGGCGGTGACACCATGGCGAAAAAATTGCAAAATGTTCTGAGTTTTTGAATGTGGGTTTTGGCGTTTGATGATGTTTGACTGTGGGAAGGGAAGGGGAAAGATAACAATCGTCAAAAACGTCAATTCATTTATGGATGACCCCTCCTCCCCTCCCCCCTTGAAAAACACGTTTAGTCAAGA
Source organism: Physella acuta (assembly GCF_028476545.2). Taxonomy (NCBI): domain Eukaryota; kingdom Metazoa; phylum Mollusca; class Gastropoda; family Physidae; genus Physella; species Physella acuta. Next base: position 412,365 of record NW_026732268.1, read on the forward strand.
ATAAAGGGTAGTCTAGTAATATTTAATATTTTGTATCCGCATCTGTCTGGGTGTATTAGCAAATGCAGTAGAAATGTTCACGTCATTTTATGGCTGTGGTTAAGTAAAACCTCCTGCGCCAAAAAAAGGACTGTATAATTAAATGCAATTCGATCCATCCGCCCCAATGACCCAAAACATTTCCTCCATCAAATTCAATGTTTAGGTGTGATTTAATAGCTCCAATGAAACGCAGTAATGTATGACTAACTTAACCTCTCTAGCTGCAGCTAACGCAATGCATTGATGTATGACTAACTTAACCTCTCTAGCTGCAGCTAACGCAATACATTGATGTATGACTAACTTAACCTCTCTAGCTGCAGCTAACGCAATGCACTGATGTATGACTAACTTAACCTCTCTAGCTGCAGCTAACGCAATACATTGATGTATGACTAACTTAACCTCTCTAGCTGCAGCTAACGCAATACATTGATGTATGACTAACTTAACCTCTCTAGCTGCAGCTAACGCAATACATTGATGTATGACTAACTTAACCTCTCTAGCTGCAGCTAACGCAACGCAGTGATGTATTACTAACTTAACCTCTCTAGCTGCAGATAACGCAATGGTGTGATGTATGACTAACTTAACCTCTCTAGCTGCAGCTAACGCAATGCAGTGATGTATGACTAACTTAACCTCCCTAGCTGCAGATAACGCAATACACTGATGTATGACGAACTTAACCTCCCTAGCTGCAGATAACGCAATACACTGATGTATGACTAACTTAACCTCCCTAGCTGCAGATAACGCAATACATTGATGTATGACTAACTTAACCTCCCTAGCTGCAGATACGCTTGTCTGTTTCAGATGGTTTCGTCAACTTCAACTCGATCGCTTTATATGACGACCTGTACGGCTACGTCATGTCCGGCGTCGTCTTCATGGCAACCATCCAGTTCCTTAAGTTGCTCCAGTTTAACAAGAAGATGGGCATGTTGGGCTCAACGGTGAGAGGGTGAAGGTCAACTGTGAGAGGGTAAAGGTCAACTGTGAGAGGGTAAAGGTGAACGGTGAGAGGGTAAAGGTCAACGGTGAGAGGGTAAAGGTCAACTGTGAGAGGGTAAATGTCAACTGTGAGAGGGTAAAGGTCAACGGTGAGAGGGTAAAGGTCAACTGTGAGAGGGTAAAGGTCAACTGTGAGAGGGTCCAGGGGCGTAGCGAGGGGGGGCGGGGGGTGCGGACCGCACCGGGTGACACCATTTAGGGGGATGACACCAAGGCAAAAAATAGCAAAATATATAGAGAAAAACGTGAGGGGGGGTGCAAATCGAAAGTTTGAGGGGGGGGGGTGCAAATTGAAAGTTTGAGGGGGGGGGGGTGCAAATCGAAAATTTGAAAGTTTGCCCCCGGGAAGGGTCGCTACGCCTCTGGGGGGTGACACCATTAAATGCCGCACCGGGTGACACCCGACCTCGCTACGCCACTGTAAAGGTCAACTGTGAGAGGTTTAGGTTCAACAGTGGGAGGATTCAGTTCAACTGTTAGACAGGCTCAGATGGTTATTTGTGTTTATTGTGACATGACGTCATCTCCTGTCTCCTCACCACACAGGTCAAGCTAGCGACAAAAGACCTCAAATATTTCTCCATTACATTCTTCCTCTACTTCTTCGCCTTCACGGCAACTGGCTTTCTGCTGTTCAGCAACAATTTGGCCACCTACCAGAACGTGGCCACCACGGCTGAGTCCATGTTCGCTTTCGCACTGGGCAGTTTTGACTACGGCGAAATAACAGCAGCACAGCCATTCTGGGGACCTATATTTGTTTTCAGGTCAGTATATGGTGTGTTACATGTGCCCACAGCTACATTGTTTTACATGTACCCACAGCTACATTGTTTTACATGTGCCCAAAGCTACATTGTTTTACATGTGCCCACAGTTACATAGTGTTCCTTGTTTTACATGTACCCACAGCTACATTGTTTTACATGTGCCCACAGCTACATTGTTTTACATGTGCCCACATCTACATTGTTTTACATGTGCCAACAGCTACATTTTCTACATGTGCCCATAGCTACATTGTTTTACATGTGCCCACAGCTACATTGTTTTACATGTGCCCACATCTACATTGTTTTACATGTGCCCACAGCTACATTGTGTTTATTGTTTTACATGTGCCCACAGCTACATTGTTTTACATGTGCCCACATCTACATTGTTTTACATGTGCCCACAGCTACATTGTGTTTATTGTTTTACATGTGCCCACAGCTACATTGTTTTACATGTGCCCACATCTACATTGTGTTCCTTGTTTTACATGTACCCACTGCTCCATTGTTTTACATGTACCCACAGCTACATTGTTTTACATGTACTCACAGCTACATTGTTTTACATGTACCCACAGCTATATTGTTTTACATGTGCCCACATCTACATTGTTTTACATGTACCCACAGCTACATTGTTTTACATGTGCCCACAGCTACATTGTTTTACATGTGCCCACAGCTACATTGTTTTACATGTACTCACAGCTACATTGTTTTACATGTACCCACAGCTACATTGTTTTACATGTACCCACAGCTACATTGTTTTACATGTGCCCACATCTACATTGTTTTACATGTACCCACAGCTACATTGTTTTACATGTGCCCACAGCTACATTGTTTTACATGTGCCCACATCTACATTGTTTTACATGTACCCACAGCTACATTGTTTTACATGTGCCCACAGCTACATTGTTTTACATGTGCCCACAGCTACATTGTTTTACATGTACCCACAGCTACATTGTTTTACATGTGCCCACAGCTACATTGTTTTACATGTGCCCACAGCTACATTGTGTTCCTTGTTTTACATGTACCCACAGCTACATTCTTTTACATGTACCAACAGCTACATTGTTTTACATGTACCCACAGCTACATTGTTTTAGATGTACCCACAGCTACAGTGTTTTACATGTGCCCACAGCTACATTGTTTTACATGTGCCCACATCTACATTTTTTTACATGTGCCCACATCTACATTGTTTTACATGTGCCCACAGCTACATTGTTTTACATGTACTCACAGCTACATTGTTTTACATGTACCCACAGCTACATTGTTTTACATGTACCCACAGCTACATTGTTTTACATGTACCCACAGCTACATTGTTTTACATGTGCCCACATCTACATTGTTTTACATGTGCCCACAGCTACATTGTTTTACATGTGCCCACATCTACATTGTTTTACATGTGCCCACAGCTACATTGTTTTACATGTACCCACAGCTACATTGGCATTGTGTACATCGGCCTGATGAACATGTTTCTGACCATCATTGGCGAGGCGTTCAGCCAAGTAAAGGAGAATGTGGCCCTACAGAGCAACGACTACGAGATCGTGGAGTTCATGTGGAAAAAGATAAAAGCCATGTTTAGCTAGACAAATGTCCACTTTTACTGACCAATGGCTTTTTGCCATAGTAGAAATCGCTTCAACTGTTTTTACTTCTGTCGTATTTTTCCACTACCTGTGATTTTTGCATCACTTATAATTTCTTGTTGTTTGTGTCACGTTTCCACATGACATCAACATTTAGGCGGCCGCCCAAACATCCTACCTGTGACACAACATCCGTACACAAAGTCACACATCATGTACTATTTAGTTTAAAATCATCGCTAAAACCCAAACCATCCATGAACTTGGCGGGGTTTCTACTTTAGATTAAACCCATATATTGTTGCAGATTAAAATATTCAGCTATTCTAAAAAGATTAGAATAATATGTTGTAATTAATTTCCAAAGCACACACTGTCAGAAAAGACAAAAATATTTGAATTAAGCAATCATAAAAAATTTAGACTTTATACAAAGTGAAGTGGGGTTTAGTTCACCGGACGAAGCTGAAAAATTAGGGTGTTGGGAAATTGCGAGATGCGAAATGGCGAGGCGGGAAAATAGTTTTATTAAATGTAAGTCCTGACAGGGGAAGACTAAACTACGTCCCTAATCTTATATCAACTGTCCGGTCAGTGCACGTCCCTAATCTTATATCAACTGTCCGGTCAGTGCACGTCCCTAATCTTATAACAAAACAAAAATGCTAACAGTTACAAAATTTATTAAACAAAAAATAATGAAAACAAATGTCAAACAAGTTAATTAAAAATTCTAGTGACATTTAAGCGCAATTTCCTTATGTTATCTAAAAATAGCTCTGTCGTAGCGTAAATCAAGAGCAGGGTTAGTAAAACCATTGGTTATTAAAACGTTTTTTATTTTTAAAAAATTCAGTATTTTACATGTTTTATTTACAATAGAGTTACATGACTAAAAACCATTGCGCGCCTAGCTACCGAACGTGATGTCGCAGCTATTGAACGTGATGACGCGTGTGGTGTGGTTGGATAAAAATGCCTACTAATTCGGTCCAAATTTTAATTAATTCAAAAAAAAATTGTGACCGAACGAAAGGATATTTTTGAAAACTTTCTTCTGCAATATTGTTCTACATTATGGCAGGAAGTGATTGGTACATGTTTCAAGTCGCTAAGTGGTCTGGTTGCCGAGATATGGGCCAAAACCTGCATTTTTTCTAGGTTTTTTTGGCTTTTCCGGGAAATCCATGGCCTATGTTCATCTTCATAATAAGCTTAACATAATTGCTTTTGGAACTAGTCCTCGATATTGCTTCGTTGAGGAGGAGATACGACTTAAAGCTGCGGACACACATTCATTCATTCATTCATACATCCAGAAATGACGAGTTAATAAACGCAATTCTCCAGAATGGAAATTGCGCTAAAAAGCTCAACAAAAGACTAAAAGGGCAAATGAAGACTAAACAAAAGATACTAAACACCACCGACTTAACATAACCAAACAAAACACCCAACTTTCGATGGAATATTATAACAAACCTTCGATGCCTCGGATAGTCTAGGTTTCTCACTGACAGATTACCTTTCTATCTACTGCAATCGAAAAGATTTGTAACATCCGCACCAAACACACACGTCATAGAAATAAAACATCCGCACCAAACACACACGTCATAGAAATAAAACATCCGCACCAAACACACACGTCATAGAAATAAAACATCCGCACCAAACACACATGTCATAGAAATAAAACATCCGCACCAAACACACATGTCATAGAAATAAAACATCCGCACCAAACACACATGTCATAGAAATAAAACATCCGCACCAAACACACATGTCATAGAAATAAAACATCCGCACCAAACACACATGTCATAGAAATAAAACATCCGCACCAAACACACATGTCATAGAAATAAAACATCGAACCAAACATTAAACATACAAAACACCCAGCTAAGTTGCAAATGCAACCTCACTGGAAAAGGGAGGGAGGGGGGGGGGGGGTAAAGAAAACATGAATAAAATACATGGAAAATATATACATAAATATATACACATGTTGAAAATTCTACGTACTACTGCTTAAGATAAGTGGCTAAAGCCTTGAGTAACAAACTAATCCCTTATTCTATAAATCTTAAATCAATTCTTAAAACACTCCTAATAGTATTAGATCTAGATCTATATCAAATTCGTAGTTGTGTATAAACTTTTCAGCGATTTACAATAACCGGAAGTGGAACTTATTCTACTTTTGGTTTTTCAAAAGCCTATAACTTGAGTACTATTTCAGATAGATAAACGAAATTTCAAATATAAGTAAAATATCTAATTCTCTGTCTTTTGTCAAATTTTGAGTAATTTTCGTTTACCGGAAGTAGTAATTTACGCTATTTCCGATTTATCAACAAAAAAAAAACGCATACGAATTTTTATAGTACTAGCTGCACACCCGTGCTCCGCCACGGTAAATCTTTTTTAAATGTACCAACTTGGGAACAGAACAGAACAAAACTAAACACAACACAAACACAAAAGAAAACACAAACACAACACAAACTCAAAAGAAAACACAACACAAACACAAAAGAAAACACAAACACAATGCAAACACAAACGCAACACAGAAACACAAAAGAAAAAAAAACACAAAAGAAAACACGAACAGTATTTAAAATATCCGTTTTACCTACCATATTGCACTTTATCAACTCATGCATTTTTTTCAGTACTTTAAATTTAAAAAAAAATTACAATAGACTTAGACTTTCACGACTAAAACCATTGTGCCCCTAATGAACGTGATGACGCGTGTATAAAAGTGCGGTATAGTTGATTTAAAATTATAATTAGTAAACAGTACTTCAGTGAATAAAATAAATAAAAGATAGCCTATAATCAATCCATGCTAATTATAATATTGCAACAATAATGTCCTCTTACACGTCTGCAGAATTTGCATTCACATTTTGCTAATTATATTATTTCAACAATAATTCCCATTGGAGACTTTTTATTCACATTTTTTATTATTAGCGTGAGCAGTGGCGTGCAGAGGGGGGGGCGGACGGGGCCCAGGCCCCGGGCATCCACCACTGGGGGGCATCCAGCGGAGGTAAAAAAAAAATTTAATTAATTAATTATTATTTTTTTTTTTTTTTTTTTTTTTTTTTTTTTAGTAATTTAAAAACTGTTGTGATATGTCGTGTCATGGTGTCATCGTAACTTTCCATATGTTTTGCTATCTCACTCAAAAAAATTGTAACACTCAATCGTCTGTCAGCCGTTTTAACATTACACTGTCCGTATGGCAAAACTTATATAGAAACAGCGGGCATCAGTGAAGGGTAGTCCTACGGAAGTCAATGATATTCCATTAATAAATGTGTGTCATATTTATTTAGTATAGTGTAGGGGCATCGTTTAGAGTACTTGTGACCAAGTTATTCCCATGCACTGTAAGGGCATCTTTAAAGTAATATGCGCGTATTCGTTATACTCATTTTCAAGGACATCCGTCGAGTAATTAAATCATATTTATTTTTATACACTATAGGGGCATCTTTAAAGTAATTATTCGTATATTCATTATAATATATTTTATGAGCATTTACTAATATGCCCACTTCACTTTATAATACATTTTAAAGGCATCCATACAGTAAGTATGCCCATCTTCATTTTATATATTGTAGGGGCATCTTGAAAGTAATTAAGCTTATATTCATGTATTACACTCGAAGGACATGCAACAGTAATTACACCAATCATCGTTGTTAACATTGGGGGCATCTCTAAAGCTATTTTTTAATGTACTTCTTCATTATTATCCATTTTAAGGGCATCCAAAGGGTAATTATGCCCATATTATTATTATAAATTTTTGGGGCATCTTTGGTGAAATATATGGCCATTTGCAGTGTAATAACTTTTTTTTGTTAAATTGTATGGGCAGCATTCAGTGGCGTAGCTAGGATTTTCGGTCCCCTATGCAAAAATTAACAATGTTAATGTTAGTCGCCCGTCCTCCCCCACACTGAATGCCACTGCCTGTACACTAAGAAAGGACTTGGGGCCTTTTTTAAATTAAATTATTTCTACAGTAGAAAAAAAACTTGATTTCATTAATTTTTAAAATATTATTTATATAAAATAAATATCAAAATTCCAATGTAAAAGTTTTAACTTTTTAAAAGAAGGAAAATGGCCCCTATTTGCCCTGGGCCCCTATGCCTTGCTTACTCTAGCTTTACGGTAGCTAAGCCACTGGCAGCCATTAGTATATATTTTTTTTCATGCATTATATAAGCATACTTAAGAATAAGAATGCCCATATAATGTTTTTGATACACATTAGCGTCAATCTTAAGAATACGAACCAACATATTGTTTTCGATACATTGTAATGATATCATTCAGAATAATTGCGCCCATATTGATTTTTACAAATAGGAGGAGCATGCTTTAAGTAGTGTTAAAGTTAAAGTTTTTAACTCTGAGTAGAGCTTTCTTTAAAGTAATTGGGAGCACATGCAGAGCCAGTTTTATTTCAGTTAATAGTAGAGCTATCTATAGAGTTATTGAGCCCATAATGATGTAATGAAATGTGGGGATGCGGTGTGGGCTTTTAGGCTATGGAAGCCGCTAGTGGATTATTCCCCCCACCACCACCCCCCCCCCCCCCCCCACCTGAACTAGACAGACGTACTTGGGTGTTAAATTTGTGAAAACGCGTCCAAGCCTAGGGAGGGTCTGACATAGCATAGTGGATTTTTAAACACAGTCCGATGTAGAAATGTCTGGCAGCTTTAGGGGTCATCCCTTTATGACGTCCACCGAAAAAAATTGACTTTTGTGGACGCGTGTGGACAGGGGGAGGGGGGGGGTTGGCCCAATGTGGACGTCCACACATTAAATCTAACATTATTTTTGGTAGTGTGAAAGAAAAATATTTCCTAGCGAAGCTAAAGTTCAACTATCCTATCTCTCTGGCCCTTTAACCACCCAGCTTGGGTCTATGCCCTGGCTTAACCTGGAATACAATAAGATATCCAATTACAAGTGTCCCCACATTTGCATCCCATGTCAAATACCAGGCGACCACTTCTCTAGGTAGGCGGGGTCATCCCAGTTCAGTTGTGAGACGGGAGAGGGGTGGAGGGGGGGGGGGGGGGGGGGTTAGCACGCTGTCCCTGTTCAGGCGTGGGACACGAAGGACAATAAAACACATTTGTACCAGTATTTGTAATACTATATACACTCAGAGTATATACACACTTAATGCAGTAGCTTGAGTAATAGTGGAAGAAGATTATGCAAAAACTTATAGTCAGTGTGGACGTCCACGGGATGGGGGGGGGGGGGGGGTCCGTCAAAAGTGGACGTTTGTGGACAGGGAAGAGGGGGGGGGGGGGGGGTCCAAAATCCCAAAAATGTGTGGACGTCATAAATGGATGACCCCTTAGCCAACCAAGGTACACTTCTGTTATATTCAAGGTTAAGATAGTTTGAGAGTATCTAGCTAGCATCACCCATCTCTTTAAAGAGTTGACGTTTTGACCAAGTGGTTTAGAGAGAAAAATCTGAAACATCTCTAGTTCAATGCACACTCTCACCTGTATTAGTTACACTATAGGAATTCCTAAACAGGCCAAGAGAGAAACATCCCATTAATATAGGCGTATCTGACGCCCTAATTGCAGACACGGACAGCGTTTTTGTCCCTGCGGTCCCGGGTGGTAATACAATACCGGATGAGACTCTTTTGTAGTGCATCACAGCCCCCCCCCCTCCCCACCACGACCCGTCCGGCAATTGTCTTTCCCCCCCCCCCCCCCCTTCTCCCAAGTTCCAACCATTCATTCCATTTGGATTTAGCTGGCTGTAGTCAAGGTTTTCATCTCAATTAAGATAAGTACATTTTTTTAAAATAAATGATATATATATATATATATATATATATATATATATATATATATATATATATATATATATATATATATATATATATATATATATATATATATATATATAAGTATTTATGGGGGCATCTTCCGCTTGATTTTGCCCCGGGCATCTACATAGGTCTGCACGCCACTGAGCGTGAGTTGAATTTGTTTTTAAATTACCTCTACTGGCATAGCTATTAAAAGATTTTAATTATTCACATTTTGCTAATTATACTATTACAACAATAATTCCGTCTCGGAGATTTAGCATTCACATTTTTTAGCGTTAGTTGAATTTATTTTTAAATTACCTCCCTTGGCAAAATTACTAAACAGTTTAATTAGATTTTCTACCCTACTGTTATTTGTTATTAAAATGTATCCACTTTTTCTAGGAATCTAAACGAAAATGATATTTTTCATTGATCCGTTTATAATGTTTTGGCAATTTGCGTGTATTTAATATTTTCTTCATGTTATGCGAAAGAGTAAAAATTGTAGCAACTATAAAATAAATTTAAGTCGTTATATAAACAAACCCTGCTCTTTACTTGCGATGCAAGTAATAAGCACGACATGTAATGTGTTTACTTTTATGGTTCCAAAATTTATATCAATGACTGACGGACTGCCACTCTACCACCAGTGTTATAGACTAGTATTCCGCACTAATATACACATATCGTTTGACGTTCATTTGGTGTGCAATTCTTTATTCTACGAGATTCCGTTCTATTTTAAAAAGTTTAAGTAATTAGATTAAACTAGCCGTCCCGGCCAGGCCCTGCTCTGGCTTCTGTGAAAAACCTTTCTGTTAAAGACCATTACCTGTGTGTTTAGTAATCATCATAAACCCGGTATTGCCCACCCAAACCACAACCAACCAAAACAACACAACGCAAACATAACGCTAACACAATTACAAATACAAACGAAAACAAAAACCTAACAACAAACCCAACCACAAACACCAATACCAACACACAAAAAAAACAACGAAAAAGCAAACGAAAACAAACCAAATCCAAACGCAAAACCAACCAAAAACACAAATACAAACCCAAACAAAAAAACACAAACAAAAACGAAAAAAGAAAGAACAAAAACGAACCAAATCAAAACGCAACCACTAACGCAAACCCACCTAAACACAAAGAAAACACTAACGCGAACATAAACGCCCGGGGCGGAATCACCTGTTTTAGCTTAATGAACGACTATAGTACCCCAACTTATTCATAGTCTTTTGCACTCACTTAAACGAACGCGCCTGTTTCAATTTAATGAACAATTTTAATACTCCAAGCTTATCCGTAAAATACCTACAACATTTGCACTTGATCAATCCCCGCTAATTATGTAATTATTTTGTTTTTCCCAACACCAAAACAAAGTAATTAAAAAGTAAATTATTTTCCACAAAATGCAATGGTTTTATAAAGGGAAGTAATTTTGTTTTCCTAATTTATCAAAGGGAAGTAAGTGCTATAGGACTAAATAAAGACATTAGAATTTTTGTAAAAGATGATATTTTTTTAAAACTTGTGTTTAATGAACATGCCGACAATTATTACTATAATTTGAAAAATGAAAATTATTTCCCAACACTTTCAATAGTAATTTTTTAGCTCATAAATTTAGACAAATGCGCACGATAATTTTCTAACACTTAAATTCATCCAAGACCAACGACAAACATATGCATTACATACAGAACTGAGCTTTATATTAGATTAAATAAATAGATTAAAAATCATGTCTATATAGCGAGTTGCCACCCCCTTAGCGTTATATAAGAATCTTTGAGAAAGTTTAGAGGAGATCACTCTCGCTTTATTTAAGAAAACAAGTTTTTATTTACTTATTTTTCGGGGCATTTCAAAGTTGATCACAGTATTGTTTTAATTGGTTTTATTTGTCGTTGTCCAATGATTTGGTGTTCATCATTTCTTTCATTCATCCAATGGAAACTAGGCTGATCTTGATCTATTATTAGACAGCATCCTGACTGCTGTATTCACTGTACTGTATCAAAATGGATGTCAATTTGAGATGAATTTGTCGAATTACTTAGAGCAAACTTGGAACAAACGATCTGTGTGACAAGTGACTAGAAAAAAAACCTCCAGCAGTTTTGAAATCACTAAATGTATCTACCTGGTTGAAAACACACACACACACACACAGCCTTGACAACAACTGAAAGTTGAAAAACATTCAATAATGACATAGGTTCTTCACATTTTATTACATTTTCAATGTAGAATTTCATTAAAGAAGACATTGATTTGTTTTTTATTTCGTTGCATTATTTGTTAATGTTTAATTCCTTTGACCTCGGGTTTGAATGTTGACAATGTTAGTTGTTAGAAAATTCTTTGCTTGTAACTTGAATGAACCCCCATATACGCTACATTACTGCTGCTGTTTTACTAAAGCTTTAAACACACACCAGACATACAAAAAACAACCAGACATACATAAAGCACATACAAGAAGAACTGGGGAAAAAAGACAAAGACTTCCATGTTTGGTGTGGCCAACAAACATGTTTGGTGTGGCCAACAAACATTTGGTGTGGCCTACAAACACGTTAGTTGTCGCATACAAACATTTGGTGTGGCCAACAAACATGTTTGGTGTGGCCAACAAACATTTGGTGTGGCCTACAAACATGTTTGCTGGGACTGTCCAGTGGGACTGAGAAGTGCGACGTCACTGCTGGTGGTCAAGTCCAATTCAGTGGACAACGACAGGTCACGTGATGATTCTGGGGACAGGAGACGAGATGACGTCAGGACCCAGGCTGGCGAGTCGCCCTCAGCCCCAGCAGGGTGGAGAGAGAAAGCCCGCCCCTTCCCGTCCTGGCCGCTGGGACCAGTCCAGCCGGTACCAGACCCGCTGTAGCAGCCGGTACCAGACCCACTGTAGCATGAGAGAGAACTCACGTCCAACAGCGGCACCTCTGAAGTACTCGCGTCCAGCCAGCGCCCGGACTCATCCAGACTGGCACCTGAGGAGTTGAGCCTGGTCTTTCTTAAGATAACTAGGTCATCAGGCTTCTTGCACATACATCTTGGAGGTTTCTGATGATCAATTTTCTCAAAGAGTTTAGCTTTCAGATCATAGAGTTTATCTTTCTCGTCTTTGTGGTCAGCTATCTGATCGCTGCCTTTACCTTCCTGAGATTTTCTTATTGCAATGTCCACCTCAACCTCGCATGAAATTTTTGCGCGTGCGCCCCTGGCCTTGACCTCCGTGTTCCATGCTGGTGACGTGTCCATGTCTCCCCACATCCGGTTTACTATTTCTTCCACCTGATTCCATCTGGCGTATAGTCTGCTGGTGATGGCTCTCTCCCTCTCCATGCCGTCTGTTGCCTCCTTGTACAACATCATCAAATGAGGAAACGACAGCCGTTTTTCCTGGCGTTTCTTACTCACTCTTCGCTTGCTGCTGGGTTTTTTGGACCTCACTGAAAGAGGATATCGACTTTTTTGGAGGGTACACAGAAAGTTGACAGTCCAGAGACAGAAAGTTGACAGTCCAGAGACAGAAAGTTGACAGTCCAGAGACAGAAAGTTGACAGTCCAGAGACAGAAAGTTGACAGTGCAGAGACAGAAAGTTGACAGTCCAGAGACAGAAAGTTGACAGTCCAGAGACAGAAAGTTGACAGTCCAAAGACAGAAAGTTGACAGTCCAAAGACAGAAAGTTGACAGTCCAGAGACAGAAAGTTGACAGTCCAAAGACAGAAAGTTGACAGTCCAAAGACAGAAAGTTGACAGTCCAGAGACAGAAAGTTGACAGTCCAGAGACAGAAAGTTGACAGTCCAGAGACAGAAAGTTGACAGAGACAGAGACAGAAAGTTGACAGAGACAGAAAGTTGACAGTCCAGAGACAGAAAGTTGACAATCCAGAGACAGAAAGTTGACAGTCCAGAGACAGAAAGTTGACAATCCAGAGACAGAAAGTTGACAGAGACAGAGACAGAAAGTTGACAGAGACAGAAAGTTGACAGTCCAGAGACAGAAAGTTGACAATCCAGAGACAGAAAGTTGACAGTCCAGAGACAGAAAGTTGACAATCCAGAGACAGAAAGTTGACAGAGACAGAGACAGAAAGTTGACAGAGACAGAAAGTTGACAGTCCACAGACAGAAAGTTGACAGTCCACAGACAGAAAGTTGACAGAGACAGAAAGTTGACAATTCAGGGACAAAGTTGATAAAAACCAAAAGTTTTTGATGAACACAAGAAACTGACCAGTCAGCAAGAAATAAAGACTTACATATTCCCATGTAATGTGCACAAGCCCACACGCGGCGAAAGGGGCTGTAGCTCCAAAGAAAGCCGGTCACCCTTCCTATTATGTAATCAATTAATTCGTAATCATTGGGCTGGTTGTCTTTTCGCACCACAGCATAGGAGTCCACGAGGATGGTGATGAGAATGTTCAGCAGCAGGTGGATGATAAATATGGAGTAGAGGAAGATATAGACAGGCGCAAAGATGTTGTTTACTCCATGCAGACTCTGAAACATCAAACATCACGATGTGTTAACATGTCCTCCCATCAAACATCGAGATGTGTTCTTGACAAGACTTACAGCTGACTCTGAGTAGACATTAAATCAGACAAGACACAAAGCAGACATTAAATCAGACAAGACAAGACATACAGCAGACATTAAGTCAGATACGACATAAAGCAGACAATAAATCAGACAAGACATAAAGCAGACATTAAATCAGACAAGACATACAGCAGACATTAAGTCAGATACGACATAAAGCAGACAATAAATCAGACAAGACATAAAGCAGACATTCAATCAGACAAGACATACAGCAGACATTAAATCAGACAAGACATAAAGCAGACATTAAATCAGACAAGACAAGACATACAGCAGACATTAAGTCAGATACGACATAAAGCAGACAATAAATCAGACAAGACATAAAGCAGACATTCAATCAGACAAGACATACAGCAGACATTAAATCACACAAGACAAGACATAAAGCAGACATTAAATCACACAAGACATAAAGCAGACAAGACATAAAGCTGACATTAAATAAGACAAGACATACAACAGACATTAAATCAGACAAGACATAAAGCTGACATTAAATAAGACAAGACATACAACAGACATTAAATCAGACAAGACATACAGCAGACTATTGACCTGATACTCTAGTTGTCCCAGCGCCATTTGCAGCAAGCTCTCGTACGTGTCAACCAATGTCTTGTAGCCCCGTAGCCACGGGCCAAACACCAGATGGCTGGGGACAAACACAAAATTATCTGGGGCTAACCAGATCACAGGGGAAAAACAAAATATCTGAGGCTAACCAGATCACAGGGGACAAACAAAATATCTGGGGCTAACCAGATGGGGACAAACAAAATATCTGGGGCTTAGCAGATCACAGGGGACAAACAAAATATCTGGGGCTAACCAGATCACAGGGGAAAAACAAAATATCTGAGGCTAAGCATATAACAGGGGACAAACAAAATATCTGGGGCTAACCAAATCACAGGGGACAAACAAAATATCTGGGGCTAACCAGATCACAAGGGACAAACAAAATATCTGGGGCTAACCAGATCACAGGAATCAAACAAAATATCTGGGGCTAAGCATATAACAGGGGACAAACAAACTATCTGGAGCTAACCAGATCACATGGGACAAACAAAATATCTGGGGCTAAGCAGATCACAGATGACAAACAAAATATCTGGGGCTAAGCATATAACAGGGGACAAACACAAAATTATCTGGGGCTAACCAGATCACAGGGGACAAACAAAATATCTGGGGGTAACCAGATGGGGACAAACAAAATAACTGGGGCTAACCAGATCACAGGGGACAAACAAAATATCTGGGGCTAACCAGATCACAGGGGACAAACAAAATATCTGGGGCTAACCAGATCACAGGGGACAAACAAAATATCTGGGGCTAACCAGATGGGGACAAACAAAATATCTGAGGCTAACCAGATCACAGGGGACAAACAAAATATCTGGGGCTAACCAGATCACAGGGGACAAACAAAATATCTGGGGCTAAGCATATAACAGGAGACAAACAAAATATCTGGGGCTAACCAGATCACAGGGGACAAACAAAATATCTGGGGCTAACCAGATCACAGGGGACAAACAAAATATCTGAGGCTAAGCATATAACAGGGGACAAACAAAATATCTGGGGCTAACCAGATCACAGGGGACAAACAAAATATCTGAGGCTAAGCATATAACAGGGGACAAACAAAATATCTGGGGCTAAGCAGATCACAGGGGACAAACAAAATATCTGAGGCTAAGCATATAACAGGGGACAAACAAAATATCTGGGGCTAACCAGATCACAGGGGACAAACAAAATATCTGAGGCTAAGCATATAACAGGGGACAAACAAAATATCTGGGGCTAAGCAGATCACAGGGGACAAACAAAATATCTGAGGCTAAGCATATAACAGGAGACAAACAAAATATCTTGGGGTAAACAAATGGGGACAAACACAAAAATGAGTTTAGATTTGATCTGTCACTAACCAGGATGACGCGAAGGCTATCAGGACTATGGTAAAGACCAGCGAGAACGGCCAGAGGTCATCTGCCGCCAGCCCCATGGTGACACCGAGCACGGACATTCGTCGGTTAAACCGTAGCAGGTTCAAGACCTGCACGCTCGACAGGAAACATGCGAACCCGGACAGATATCCAGTGAGCAGCTCCCACATGGCCAGCGTTTGAAAGTTGTAGAAGTGTCCTGAATCATGGGGTAGACAAATATATGTTGAAAGTTGTAGAAGTGTCCTGAATCATGGGGTAGACAAATATATGTTGAAAGTTGTAGAAGTGTCCTGAATCATGGGGTAGACAAATATATGTTGAAAGTTGTAGAAGTGTCCTGAATCATGGGGTAGACAAATATATGTTGAAAGTTGTAGAAGTGTCCTGAATCATGGGGTAGACAAATATATGTTGAAAGTTGTAGAAGTGTCCTGAATTATGGGGTAGACATATATATGTTGAAAGTTGTAGAAGTGTCCTGAATCATGGGGTAGACAAATATATGTTGAAAGTTGTAGAAGTGTCCTGAATCATGGGGTAGACAAATATATGTTGAAAGTTGTAGAAGTGTCCTGAATCATGGGGTAGACAAATATATGTTGAAAGTTGTAGAAGTGTCCTGAATCATGGGGTAGACAAATATATGTTGAAAGTTGTAGAAGTGTCCTGAATCATGGGGTAGACAAATATATGTTGAAAGTTGTAGAAGTGTCCTGAATCATGGGGTAGACAAATATATGTTGAAAGTTGTAGAAGTGTCCTGAATTATGGGGTAGACAAATATATGTTGAAAGTTGTAGAAGTGTCCTGAATCATGGGGTAGACAAATATATGTTGAAAGTTGTAGAAGTGTCCTGAATCATGGGGTAGACAAATATATGTTGAAAGTTGTAGAAGTGTCCTGAATTATGGGGTAGACAAATATATGTTGAAAGTTGTAGAAGTGTCCTGAATTATGGGGTAGACAAATATACGTTGAAAGTTGTAGAAGTGTCCTGAATCATGGGGTAGACAAATATATGTTGAAAGTTGTAGAAGTGTCCTGAATCATCGGGTAGACAAATATATGTTGAAAGTTGTAGAAGTGTCCTGAATTATGGGGTAGACAAATATATGTTGAAAGTTGTAGAAGTGTCCTGAATTATGGGGTAGACAAATATACGTTGAAAGTTGTAGACGTGGCCTGAATTATGGGGTAGACAAATATATGTTGAAAGTTGTAGAAGTGTCCTGAATTATGGGGTAGACAAATATATGTTGAAAGTTGTAGAAGTGTCCTGAATCATGGGGTAGACAAATATATGTTGAAAGTTGTAGAAGTGTCCTGAATCATGGGGTAGATAAATATATGTTGAAAGTTGTAGAAATGTGCTGAATTATGGGGTCGACAAATATATGTTGAAAGTTGTAGAAGTGTCCTGAATCATGGGGTAGACAAATATATGTTGAAAGTTGTAGAAGTGTCCTGAATCATGGGGTAGACAAATATATGTTGAAAGTTGTAGAAGTGTCCTGAATTATGGGGTAGACAAATATATGTTAAAAGTTGTAGAAGTGTCCTGAATCATGGGGTAGACAAATATATGTTGAAAGTTGTAGAAGTGTCCTGAATCATGGGGTAGACAAATATATGTTGAAAGTTGTAGAAGTGTCCTGAATTATGGGGTAGACAAATATATGTTAAAAGTTGTAGAAGTGTCCTGAATCATGGGGTAGACAAATATATGTTGAAAGTTGTAGAAGTGTCCTGAATCATGGGGTAGACAAATATATGTTGAAAGTTGTAGAAGTGTCCTGAATCATGGGGTAGACAAATATATGTTGAAAGTTGTAGAAGTGTCCTGAATCATGGGGTAGACAAATATATGTTGAAAGTTGTAGAAGTGTCCTGAATTATGGGGTAGACATATATATGTTGAAAGTTGTAGAAGTGTCCTGAATCATGGGGTAGACAAATATATGTTGAAAGTTGTAGAAGTGTCCTGAATCATGGGGTAGACAAATATATGTTGAAAGTTGTAGAAGTGTCCTGAATCATGGGGTAGACAAATATATGTTGAAAGTTGTAGAAGTGTCCTGAATCATGGGGTAGACAAATATATGTTGAAAGTTGTAGAAGTGTCCTGAATCATGGGGTAGACAAATATATGTTGAAAGTTGTAGAAGTGTCCTGAATTATGGGGTAGACATATATATGTTGAAAGTTGTAGAAGTGTCCTGAATCATGGGGTAGACAAATATATGTTGAAAGTTGTAGAAGTGTCCTGAATCATGGGGTAGACAAATATATGTTGAAAGTTGTAGAAGTGTCCTGAATCATGGGGTAGACAAATATATGTTGAAAGTTGTAGAAGTGTCCTGAATCATGGGGTAGACAAATATATGTTGAAAGTTGTAGAAGTGTCCTGAATCATGGGGTAGACAAATATATGTTGAAAGTTGTAGAAGTGTCCTGAATCATGGGGTAGACAAATATATGTTGAAAGTTGTAGGTTTCCTGACAGGAAAATAGATATAGCATCTAAAGAAATAATAAGTCTGACCCGCCGTATGCATACTCCGCTATTTAGTTGTTTTATTTTCTACTTTTCAGTAATCATAATTTGTAAATTTAACACCACCAATGCTGCGACTGAAAATATTTCGCTTTAAAACACTATCAGTAGCTAGAAAATGACGAGCGAGGGAGTAGCGGCGTGCGTTTACGTGGTGTCGCGCATGGTCCCCATGAAGAGAATTTATATATATATATATATATATATATATATATATATATATATATATATATATATATGGCATATAGTGAGATCTTATCATGGCCCTCCTTACCTTCGTCCTTGATGACCACCTTGGTGACGTCATCGGATACAATGTTTCGACCGACTGAGAGGGCGATGGCTGACGTGGAGGTCAAAAGGTTCAAAGCCTCCAGTAGGTTCCACATGTGCTTAAAGTAGCCGACGCCCTGCTTGCAGATGAAGTAAAGATGCCGGGCCCAGAAGAAGAGGAGAGAGGCGTAGACAAAAGCTTCACAAGCCATCCTCGTCACTGGGTAGTCTTCAGAATAGCGGTACAACCTGGGGTGATATGTGGGGGGGGGGGGGTCAGTTGGGGTAACAAGGGGGGTAGGGGGTCAGTGGGGGCAACATGGGGGGCAACAAGGGGGATCAGTGTGGGTAACAAGGGGGGGGGTCGTTGGGGGTAACAAGGGGGGGGTCGTTGGGGGCAACATGGGGGGTCAGTGAGGGTAACAAGGGGGGGGGGCAGTGGGGGCAACAAAGGGGATCAGTGGGGGCAACAAGGGGGGGGGGTCGTGGTGCAGATAGGTAACAGCAGACGTTTCTCACCTGAATGGGTGAATGTGAATGTTCCCCGCCGCCAGGTGCGCTTGATGAAACTCAAAGAGAGCGGTGATCATGGCGTACATATCCAGGTTGGCCGTGTAGATGCTGACTTCAAAGATGACCACACGTGTCTTATGGTCTATCCACGCGCTCTCCTCCAGGTACTCGAAGGCTGCGGCTGCTTCAGCTTTTGTGCCCACCACATCCAGGGCATAACCACCTGGCGGGTACACGCCCAGGGCACCAGTAATGGGCAGACCGCCGATATCTGACCACGTCTGGTATTTCCAAGCGGTACTGTTGACAATAGATTAGCTGTGGTCAATAGATTAGCTGTGGTCAATAGATTAGCTGTCGTCAATAGATTAGCTGTGGTCAATAGATTTATAGCTGTCGTCAATAGATTTATAGCTGTCGTCAATAGATTTATAGCTGTCGTCATTAGATTTATAGCTGTGGTCATTAGATTAGTTGTCGTCAATAGATTAGCTGTCGTCAATAGATTAGCTGTGGTCAATAGATTTATAGCTGTCGTCAATAGATTTATAGCTGTGGTCATTAGATTAGCTGTGGTCAATAGATTAGCTGTCGTCAATAGATTAGCTGTGGTCAATAGATTTATAGCTGTCGTCAATAGATGTATAGCTGTGGTCAATAGATTAGATGTCGTCAATAGATTAGCTGTCGTCAATAGATTAGCTGTCGTCAATAGATTAGCTGTCGTCAATAGATTAGCTGTCGTCAATAGATTAGCTGTCGTCAATAGATTAGCTGTCGTCAATAGATTAGCTGTGGTCAATAGATTAGCTGTGGTCAATAGATTAGCTGTCGTCAATAGATTAGCTGTGGTCAATAGATTTATAGCTGTCGTCAATAGATTTATAGCTGTCGTCAATAGATTTATAGCTGTCGTCATTAGATTTATAGCTGTGGTCATTAGATTAGCTGTCGTCAATAGATTAGCTGTGGTCAATAGATTTATAGCTGTCGTCAATAGATTTATAGCTGTGGTCATTAGATTAGCTGTGGTCAATAGATTAGCTGTCGTCAATAGATTAGCTGTGGTCAATATATTTATAGATGTCGTCAATAGATTTATAGCTGTGGTCAATAGATTAGATGTCGTCAATAGATTAGATGTCGTCAATAGATTAGCTGTCGTCAATAGATTAGCTGTCGTCAATAGATTAGCTGTCGTCAATAGATTAGATGTGGTCAATAGATTAGCTGTCGTCAATAGATTAGCTGTGGTCAATAGATTTATAGCTGTGGTCAATAGATTTATAGCTGTGGTCAATAGATTAGATGTCGTCAATAGATAAGATGTCGTCAATAGATTAGATGTCGTCAATAGATTAGCTGTCGTCAATAGATTAGCTGTCGTCAATAGATTAGCTGTGGTCAATAGATTAGCTGTGGTCAATAGATTAGCTGTGGTCAATAGATTTATAGCTGTCGTCAATAGATTTATAGCTGTGGTCAATAGATTAGATGTCGTCAATAGATTAGATGTCGTCAATAGATTAGCTGTCGTCAATAGATTAGCTGTCGTCAATAGATTAGCTGTCGTCAATAGATTAGCTGTCGTCAATAGATTAGCTGTCGTCAATAGATTAGCTATCGTCAATAGATTAGCTGTCGTCAATAGATTAGCTGTCGTCAATAGATTAGCTGTCGTCAATAGATTAGCTGTGGTCAATAGATTAGCTGTAGTCAATAGATTAGCTGTGGTCAATAGATTAGCTGTGGTCAATAGATTAGCTGTGGTCAATAGATTAGCTGTGGTCAATAGATTAGCTATCGTCAATAGATTAGCTGACGTCAATAGATTAGCTGTCGTCAATAGATTAGCTGTCGTCAATATATTAGCTGTGGTCAATAGATTAGCTGTCGTCAATAGATTAGATGTGGTCAATAGATTAGATGTGGTCAATAGATTAGATGTGGTCAATAGATTAGCTGTCGTCAATAGATTAGCTGTCGTCAATAGATTAGCTGTGGTCAATAGATTAGCTGTCGTCAATAGATTAGCTGTGGTCAATAGATTAGCTGTGGTCAATAGATTAGCTGTGGTCAATAGATTAGCTGTGGTCAATAGATTAGCTGTGGTCAATAGATTAGCTGTGGTCAATAGATTTATAGCTGTGGTCAATAGATTAGCTGTCGTCAATAGATTAGATGACGTCAATAGATTAGATGACGTCAATAGATTAGCTGACGTCAATAGATTAGCTGTCGTCAATAGATTAGCTGTCGTCAATAGACTAGCTGTCGTCAATAGATTAGCTGTCGTTAATAGATTAGCTGTCGTCAATAGATTAGCTGTCGTCAATAGATTAGCTGTCGTCAATAGATTACAAAAGCTGGGATCAATAGAACAAAAACCTGTAGTATTTTGAATAGAGTGAGCTTATGCTCTCGTTCACTGTTGAAGCTGGGCTATAGCTGTCGTTCACTGGTGAAGCTGTGTGGGTTAGCTCTCTTTGTTCCTGGTATTTAGCCCAGCCGTGGCCGTAGTGTGTCCACTCCCGGTCAGCCTGTGACCAGCTGGGACAGCATGTGACATTCAGGTGCAGAAAATTGGAGGCAGAAGTGCAAAAATCTGAACAGCAAAATTAAGGAGCAATGCTCATTCTATTAACAACATAGATATTTTTAGTTAGTACTCTAAACAAGTACTCACAACAAGTACTCACAAGTACTCACAACAAGTACTCACAACAAGTACTCACAACAAGTACTCACAAAATGTACTCACAAAAAGTACTCACAACAAGTACTCACAATAAGTACTCACAAAAAGTAATCACAAAAAGTACTCACAATAAGTACTCACAAAAAGTACTCGCAAAAAGTACTCACAAAAAGTACTCACAAAAAGTACTCACAAAAAGTACTCACAAAAAGTACTCACAAAAAGTACTCACAAAAAGTACTCACAAAAAGTACTCACAAAAAGTACTCACAAAAAGTACTCACAAAAAGTACTCACAAAAAGTACTCACAAAAAGTACTCACAAAAAGTACCAAAACTGTTAGGTCAAATATAGAAACTTGAATTGTCTTTTCGAAAATATCACCCTAAAGGCCTAAACCCTAAAGAAAGACATCCTGGGCCATCTACCCTGTGGTAAGACTGATTCTGGTCCACCCGCGGGTTAAGACTTACCCTGGGTCACCCGGTGCTAAGACTTACCCTGGGTCACACAGTGCTAAGACTTACCCTGGGCCACCCGGTGCTAAGACTTACCCTGGGCCACCCGGCGCTAAGACTTACCGTGGGCCACCCGGTGCTGCCTAAGACGAATGGGGCCAAGCCTGTAGGACGCATGTGTTGAGACCAGTTTTGATGCTGGTTCCAGCCGAGTACCACGCCAGTCTAGCTCGACATACAAAAACTTCAGCAGCTTCTTGTGGGCCCACTTCCAGATGTCATAGGAGGTCAGAACCTGCTGAAGGTCATACAAGGTCAGAACCTGCTGAAGGTCATACAAGGTCAGAACCTGCTGAAGGTCATACAAGGTCAGAACCTGTTGAAGGTAATATAAGGTCAGAATCTACTGTAGGTCATACAAGGTCAGAACCTGTTGAAGGTCATATAAGGTCAGAATCTACTGTGGGTCATACAAGGTCAGAACCTGTTGAAGGTAATATAAGGTCAGAATCTACTGTAGGTCATACAAGGTCAGAACCTGTTGAAGGTCATATAAGGTCAGAATCTACTGTGGGTCATACAAGGTCAGAACCTGCTTAAGGTCATATAACGTCAGAACCTGCTGAAGGTCATACAAGGTCAGAATCTACGGTAGGTCATACAAGGTTAGAACCAGCTGAAGGTCATATAAGGTCAGAATCTACTGTAGGTCATACAAGGTTAGAACCTGCTGAAGGTCATATAAGGTCAGAACCTGCTAAAGGTCATACGATGTCATAACCTGCTGAAATATAAAGAGGTGGGTGGGTGGTTTAAAGAGATGGTGGGTGGTGTAAAGAGATGGTGGGTGGGTGGTGTAAAGAGATGGTGGGTGGGTGGTGTAAAGAGATGGTGGGTGGGTGGGTGGTGTAAAGAGATGGTGGGTGGGTGGGTGGTGTAAAGAGATGGTTGGTGGGTGGTGTAAAGAGATGGTGGGTGGTTTAAAGAGATGGTGGGTAGGTGGGTGGTGTAAAGAGATGGTGGGTGGAAGATGTAAAGAGATGGTGGGTGGGTGGTGTAAAGAGATGGTGGGTGGGTGGTGTAATGAGATGGTGGGTGGTTTAAAGAGATGGTGGGTGGTTTAAAGAGATGGTGGGTGGTGTAAAGAGATGGTGGGTGCGTGGTGTAAAGAGATGGTGGGTGGTTTAAAGAGATGGTGGGTGGTGTAAAGAGATGGTGGGTGCGTGGTGTAAAGAGATGGTGGTAGTGTAAAGAGATGGTGGTGGTGTAAAGAGATGGTGGTGGTGTAAAGAGATGGTGGGTGGGTGGGTGATGTAAAGAGATGGTGGGTGGGTGATGTAAAGAGATGGTGGTAGTGTAAAGAGATGGTGGTGGTGTAAAGAGATGGTGGTGGTGTAAAGAGATGGTGGGTGGGTGGTGTAAAGAGATGGTGGGCGGGTGGTGTAAAGAGATGATGGGTGGGTGGTGTAAAGAGATGGTGGTGGTGTAAAGAGATGGTGGGTGGGTGGGTGGGTGGTGTAAAGAGATGGTGGGTGGGTGGGTGGTGTAAAGAGATGATGGGTGGGTGGTGTAAAGAGATGGTGGGTGGGTGGTGTAAAGAGATGGTGGTGGTGTAAAGAGATGGTGGGTGGGTGGGTGGGTGGTGTAAAGAGATGGTGGGTGGGTGGGTGATGTAAAGAGATGATGGGTGGGTGATGTAAAGAGATGGTGGGTGGTTTAAAGAGATGGTGGGTGGTGTAAAGAGATGGTGGGTGCGTGGTGTAAAGAGATGGTGGTAGTGTAAAGAGATGGTGGTGGTGTAAAGAGATGGTGGTGGTGTAAAGAGATGGTGGGTGGGTGGGTGATGTAAAGAGATGGTGGGTGGGTGATGTAAAGAGATGGTGGTAGTGTAAAGAGATGGTGGTGGTGTAAAGAGATGGTGGTGGTGTAAAGAGATGGTGGGTGGGTGGTGTAAAGAGATGGTGGGTGGGTGGTGTAAAGAGATGATGGGTGGGTGGTGTAAAGAGATGGTGGTGGTGTAAAGAGATGGTGGGTGGGTGGGTGGGTGGTGTAAAGAGATGGTGGGTGGGTGGGTGGTGTAAAGAGATGATGGGTGGGTGGTGTAAAGAGATGGTGGGTGGGTGGTGTAAAGAGATGGTGGTGGTGTAAAGAGATGGTGGGTGGGTGGGTGGGTGGTGTAAAGAGATGGTGGGTGGGTGGGTGATGTAAAGAGATGATGGGTGGGTGATGTAAAGAGATGGTGGGTGGGTGGGTGGTGTAAAGAGATGGTGGGTGGGTGGGTGGTGTAAAGAGATGGTGGGTGGGTGGTGTAAAGAGATGGTGGGTGGGTGGGTGGTGTAAAGAGATGGTGGGTGGGTGGGTGGTGTAAAGAGATGGTGGGTGGGTGGATGGTGTAAAGAGATAGTGAGTGGGTGGTGTAAAGAGATGGTGGGTGGGTGGGTGGTGTAAAGAGATGGTGGGTGAGTGGTGTAAAGAGATGGTGGGTGGGTGGTGTAAAGAGATGGTGGTGGTGTAAAGAGATGATGGGTGGGTGGTGTAAGGAGATGGTGGGTGGGTGGTGTAAAGAGATGGTGGTGGTGTAAAGAGATGATGGGTGGGTGGTGTAAAGAGATGATGGGTGGGTGGTGTAAAGAGATGGTGGGTGGGTGGGTGGTGTAAAGAGATGGTGGATGGGTGGTGTAAAGAGATGATGGGTGGGTGGGTGGTTTAAAGAGATGGTGGGTGGGTGGGTGGTGTAAAGAGATGATGGGTGGGTGGTGTAAAGAGATGATGGGTGGGTGGTGTAAAGAGATGGTGGGTGGGTGGTGTAAAGAGATGGTGTGTGTGTGGTGTAAAAAGATGGTGGTGATGTAAAGAGATGATGGGTGGGTGGTGTAAGGAGATGGTGGGTGGGTGGTGTAAAGAGATGGTGGTGGTGTAAAGAGATGATGGTTGGGTGGTGTAAAGAGATGGTGGGTGGGTGGGTGGTGTAAAGAGATGGTGGGTGGGTGGTGTAAAGAGATGATGGGTGGGTGGTGTAAAGAGATGGTGTGTGTGTGGTGTAAAAAGATGGTGGTGATGTAAAGAGATGATGGGTGGGTGGTGTAAGGAGATGGTGGGTGGGTGATGTAAAGAGATGGTGGTGGTGTAAGGAGATGGTGGGTGGGTGGTTTAAAGAGATGGTGGGTGGGTGGTGTAAAGAGATGGTGGGTGGGTGGGTGGTGTAAAGAGATGGTGGGTGGGTGGGTGGTGTAAAGAGATGGTGGGTGGGTGGGTGGTGTAAAGAGATGGTGGGTGGGTGGATGGTGTAAAGAGATGGGTGGGTGGGTGGGTGGTGTAAAGAGATGGTGGGTGAGTGGTGTAAAGAGATGGTGTGTGTGTGGTGTAAAGAGATGGTGGGTGGGTGGGTGGTGTAAAGAGATGGTGGGTGGGTGGGTGGTGTAAAGAGATGATGGGTGGGTGGTGTAAAGAGATGGTGTGTGTGTGGTGTAAAAAGATGGTGGTGATGTAAAGAGATGATGGGTGGGTGGTGTAAAGAGATGATGGGTTGGTAGTGTAAAGAGATGGTGGGTGGGTGGTGTAAAGAGATGGTGGGTGGGTGGGTGGTGTAAAGAGATGGTGGGTGGGTGGGTGGTGTAAAGAGATGGTGGGTGGGTGGATGGTGTAAAGAGATGGGTGGGTGGTGTAAAGAGATGGTGGGTGGGTGGGTGGTGTAAAGAGATGGTGGGTGGGTGGGTGGTGTAAAGAGATGGTGGGTGGGTGGATGGTGTAAAGAGATGGGTGGGTGGTGTAAAGAGATGGTGGGTGGGTGGGTGGTGTAAAGAGATGGTGGGTGAGTGGTGTAAAGAGATGATGGGTGGGTGGTGTAAAGAGATGATGGGTGGGTGGTGTAAAGAGATGGTGGGTGGGTGGGTGGTGTAAAGAGATGGTGGGTGGGTGGATGGTGTAAAGAGATGGGTGGGTGGTGTAAAGAGATGGTGGGTGGGTGGTGTAAAGAGATGATGGGTGGGTGGGTGGTTTAAAGAGATGGTGGTGGTGTAAAGAGATGGTGGGTGTAAAGAGCTTGTTTACCTCTCTAACTGCGTCATCTGTAACCAGCTGTGACGTAGTTCGATGATAAATAAATGCGCGTGGGTCTCGGGCGCTGAATGACATGGACAGAAAACACACCAGGAACACGGCGTAGAACGTCACCTGTTGGTCACTCAAGTTGGTCAATTTATATCTTTAAGTTGGTCAATTTATATCTTTAAGTTGGTCAATTTATATCTCAAGTTGGTCAATTTACATCTCACGTTGGTCAATTTACAACTCACGTTTGTCAATTTACATCTCACGTTTGTCAATTTACATCTCACGTTTGTCAATTTACATCTCACGTTTGTCAATTTACATCTCAAGTTGGTCAATTTACATCTCAAGTTGGTCAATTTACATCTCAAGTTGGTCAATTTACATCTCAATTTGGTCAATTTACATCTCAATTTGGTCAATTTACATATCAAGTTGGTCAATTTACATATCAAGTTGGTCAATTTACATATCAAGTTGGTCAATTTACATCTCAAGTTGGTCAATTTACATCTCAAGTTGGTCAATTTACATCTCAAGTTGGTCAATTTACATCTCAAGTTGGTCAATTTATACCTCACGTTGGTCAATTTATACCTCACGTTGGTCAATTTACATATCAAGTTGGTCAATTTACATATCAAGTTGGTCAATTTACATATCAAGTTGGTCAATTTACATCTCAAGTTGGTCAATTTACATCTCAAGTTGGTCAATTTACATCTCAAGTTGGTCAATTTACATCTCAAGTTGGTCAATTTACATCTCAAGTTGGTCAATTTACATCTCAAGTTTGTCAATTTACATCTCGAGTCGGTCAATTTACATCTCGAGTCGGTCAATTTACATATCAAGTTGTTCAATTTACATCTCAAGTTGGTCAATTTATATCTCAATTTGGTCAATTTACATCTCATGTTGGTCAATTTATACCTCACGTTGGTCAATTTACATCTCAAGTTGGTCAATTTACATATCAAGTTGGTCAATTTACATATCAAGTTGGTCAATTTACATCTCAAGTTGGTCAATTTACATCTCAAGTTGGTCAATTTACATCTCAAGTTGGTCAATTTATATCTCAATTTGGTCAATTTACATCTCAAGTTGGTCAATTTATATGTTAAGTTGATCCATTAATATGTTAAGTTGGTCAATTCATACGGTCATAATTGCTTAATCTACCTCGAAGATTAGAGCTTTAATTTCTGAGTCCTTCTGCTGCTTGTGAGCTGGGGTTGACATGGCTGTAGGAGACACAATTTGAGGTCAAATGTATTCTGGTGAGAGCTAGGTGGGCACATGGTGAGAGGGCATCATTTGAAAGGGCATCAGGTGAGAGGGCTTCAGGTGAGAGGGCATCAGGTGAGAGTGCACCAGGTTAGAGGGCATCATTAGAAAGGGCACCATGTGAAAGGGCACCAGGTGTGAGGGCACCATGTGAGAGGGCACCATGTGAGAGGGCACCATGTGAGAGGGCACCAGGTGAGAGGGCACCAGGTCAGGGCACCAAGTCAGGGCACCAGGTCAGGGCACCAGGTCAGGGCACCAAGTCAGGGCACCAAGTCAGGGCACCAGGTCAGGGCACCAGGTCAGGGCACCAGGTGAGAGGGCACCAAGTCAGGGCACCAGGTCAGGGCACCAGGTCAGGGCACCAGGTCAGGGCACCATGTGAGAGGGCACCATGTGAGAGGGCACCAGGTGAGAGGGCACCATGTGAGAGGGCATTAGGTGAGAGGGCACCATGTGAAAGGGCACCAGGTGAGAGGGCATCAGGTGAGAGGGCATGAATTGAGAGGGCACCGGGTGAGAGGGCACCAGGTAAGAGGGCACCATGTGAGAGGTCACCAGGTTAGAGGGCACCAGGTCAGGGCACCAAGTCAGGGCACCAGGTCAGGGCACCAGGTCAGGGCACCAGGTGAGAGGGGACCAAGTCAGGGCACCAGGTCAGGGCACCAGGTCAGGGCACCATGTGAGAGGGCACCATGTGAGAGGGCACCATGTGAGAGGGCACCAAGCCAGGGCACCAGAGGAGAGGGCACCAGGTGAGAGGGCACCAAGCCAGGGCACCAGTTCAGGGCACCAGGTGAGAGGGCACCATGTGAGAGGGCACCAGGTGAGTGGGCATCTATTGAGATGGCACCATGTGAGAGGGCACCAGGTGAGAGGGCACCATGTGAGAGGGCACCATGTGAGAGGGCACCATGTGAAAGGGCACCATGTGAAAGGGCACCAGCTAGGTGGGCATTAGGTGAGAGGGCACCATGTGAGAGGGCACCAGGTGAGAGGGCATCAGGTGAGAGGGCATCAATTGAGAGGGCACCGGGTGAGAGGGCACCGGGTGAGAGGGCACCAGGTAAGAGGGCACCATGTGAGAGGGCACCAGGTTAGAGGGCATCATTAGAAAGGGCACCATGTGAAAGGGCACCAGGTGTGAGGGCACCATGTGAGAGGGCACCATGTGAGAGGGCACCATGTGAGAGGGCACCATGTGAGAGGGCACCAGGTGAGAGGGCACCAGGTCAGGGCACCAAGTCAGGGCACCAGGTCAGGGCACCAAGTCAGGGCACCAAGTCAGGGCATCAGGTGAGAGAGCACCAGGTGAGAGGGCACCAGCTAGGTGGGCACCATGTGAAAGGGCACCATGTGAGAGGGCACCATGTGAGAGGGCACCAGGTGAGAGGGCACCAGGTCAGGGCACCAAGTCAGGGCACCAGGTCAGGGCACCAGGTCAGGGCACCAGGTCAGGGCACCAGGTGAGAGGGCACCAAGTCAGGGCACCAGGTCAGGGCACCAGGTCAGGGCACCAGGTCAGGGCACCAGGTCAGGGCACCAGGTCAGGGCACCATGTGAGAGGGCACCATGTGAGAGGGCACCAGGGGAGAGGGCACCAGGGGAGAGGGCACCAGGTGAGAGGGCACCAAGCCAGGGCACCAGTTCAGGGCACCAGGTGAGAGGGCACCATGTGAGAGGGCACAAGGTGAGTGGGCATCTATTGAGATGGCACCATGTGAGAGGGCACCAGGTGAGAGGGCACCATGTGAGAGGGCACCATGTGAGAGGGCACCATGTGAAAGGGCACCAGCTAGTTGGGCATTAGGTGAGAGGGCACCATGTGAGAGGGCACCAGGTGAGAGGGCATCAGGTGAGAGGGCATCAATTGAGAGGGCACCGGGTGAGAGGGCACCAGGTAAGAGGGCACCATGTGAGAGGGCACCAGGTTAGAGGGCATCATTAGAAAGGGCACCATGTGAAAGGGCACCAGGTGTGAGGGCACCATGTGAGAGGGCACCATGTGAGAGGGCACCATGTGAGAGGGCACCAGCTAGGTGGGCACCATGTGAGAGGGCACCATGTGAGAGGGCACCATGTGAGAGGGCACCATGTGAGAGGGCACCATGTGAGAGGGCACCAGGTGAGAGGGCACCAGGTCAGGGCACCAAGTCAGGGCACCAGGTCAGGGCACCAAGTCAGGGCACCAAGTCAGGGCATCAGGTGAGAGAGCACCAGGTGAGAGGGCACCAGCTAGGTGGGCACCATGTGAAAGGGCACCATGTGAGAGGGCACCATGTGAGAGGGCACCAGGTGAGAGGGCACCAGGTCAGGGCACCAAGTCAGGGCACCAGGTCAGGGCACCAGGTCAGGGCACCAGGTCAGGGCACCAGGTGAGAGGGCACCAAGTCAGGGCACCAGGTCAGGGCACCAGGTCAGGGCACCAGGTCAGGGCACCATGTGAGAGGGCACCATGTGAGAGGGCACCAGGGGAGAGGGCACCAGGTGAGAGGGCACCAAGCCAGGGCACCAGTTCAGGGCACCAGGTGAGAGGGCACCATGTGAGAGGGCACCAGGTGAGTGGGCATCTATTGAGATGGCACCATGTGAGAGGGCACCAGGTGAGAGGGCACCATGTGAGAGGGCACCAGCTAGGTGGGCATTAGGTGAGAGGGCACCATGTGAGAGGGCACCATGTGAGAGGGCACCGGGTGAGAGGGCACCATGTGGCCCTTTTATTGGTTAGTGGGCTTCGGTTTGGCTATTGGAGGGCTAGTGGTGGGCTAGTGAACCATTGGTTGGGCTAGTGGGCCGTTGGTTGGGCTAGTGGTGGGCGAGTGGACCATTGGTCGAGATAGTGGTTGGGCTAGTGGTTGGGCTAGTGGTGGACTAGTGGTGGGCTAGTGGTGGGTTAGTGGTGGGTTAGTGGTGGGCTAGTGGAGCATTGGTTGCACTAGTGCTGGGCTAGTGGTTGTCTAGTTCTGGGCTAGTGGTGGGCAGTTGGTTGGGCTAGTGGTGGGCAGTTGGTTGGGCTAGTGGTGGGCTAGTGGTGGGCTAGTGGACCATTGGTTGCACTAGTGCTGGGCTAGTGGTTGTCTAGTTCTGGGCTAGTGGTGGGCAGTTGGTTGGGCTAGTGGTGGGCAGTTGGTTGGGCTTGTGGTGGGCTAGTGGTGGGCTAGTGGTGGGCTAGTGGTGGGCTAGTGGTGGGCTAGTGGTGGGCTAGTGGTGGGCTAGTGGTGGGCTAGTGGTGGGCTAGTGGTGGGCTAGTGGTGGGCTAATGGTTGTCTAGTTCTGGGCTAGTGGTGGGCAGTTGGTTGGGCTAGTGGTGGGCAGTTGGTTGGGCTAGTGGTGGGCTAGTTGTGGGCTAGTGGTGGGCTAGTGGTGGGCTAGTGGTGGGCTAATGGTTGTCTAGTTCTGGGCTAGTGGTGGGCAGTTGGTTGGGCTAGTGGTAGGCTAGTGGTCCATTGGTTGGGCTAGTAGTGTGCTAGTGGTGTGCTAGTAATGAGCTTGTGGTGGGCTAGTGGGCCGTTGGTTGGGCTAGTGGTGGGCGAGTGGACCATTGGTTGGGCTAGTGGGCCGTTGGTTGGGCTAGTGGTGGGCTAGTGGTGGGCTATTGAACCATTGGTTGGGCTAGTGGTGGGCTAGTGGTGGGCTATTGAACCATTGGTTGGGCTAGTGGTGGGCTAGTGGTGGGCTATTGAACCATTGGTTGGGCTTGTGGTGGGCTAGTGGTGGGCTGGTGGTGGGTTAGTGGACCATAGGTTGGGCTAGTGGACCATAGGTTGGGCTAGTGGTGGGCTAGTGGTTGGGCCAGTCAATTATTATTGCCTTGTTATTTAATAAGGTAGTTAAGTAGAAATGACTAAGAGTAGGCCTACCTATCAAGCTGTTGATTGTGAAAGGTTGTGATGTCATATATTGTGTGTAATCAAAGGTTGTGATGTCATATATTGTGTGTAATCAAAGATTGTGATGTCATATATTGTGTGTAATCAAAGGTTGTGATGTCATATATTGTGTGTAATCAAAGGTTGTGATGTCATATATTGTGTGTAATCAAAGATTGTGATGTCATATATTGTGTGTAATCAAAGATTGTGATGTTATATATTGTGCGAAATTAAAGATTTTGTGGCATTGACTGCTATTGATTGTGATTTCATATATTGTGTGGCATTAACTGTTAAAGTTTGTGATGTCATATATTGTGTGAAACCAAAGATTGTGTGGTATTTAACCGTTAAAGACTTACTGTAACTTGTTTTGTGCTGGTCTTAGTGCTGAAGACTTGTATTCGTGGTTTGCAGACACACCAACCTGTGGGAGATCACGTGACGTCCACTAGGGGACCGTGAACTCGTCTACACAGTGTGTTGGCTCCTAGATTTCTCGATCACTTACAACAGTGGTTCTAAACTTTTTGCAGGTAACACTTCCTAGTGTGTTGGCTCCTAGATTTCTCGATCACTTACAACAGTGGTTCTAAACTTTTTGCATGTAACACTTCCTAGTGTGTTGGCTCCTAGATTTCTCGACCACTTACAACAGTGGTTCTAAACTTTTTTGCAGGTATCAAACCCAGCGCATTCACCGAACCCTTAAGAGGAGAAATAAAATGATTTATTTTTTTCAAATTAAATTACAGGTTTATAATTATTTTACTGTGCGCAAAATGAATCGTGGTCTAACAACAGAGGCGTCGTGAGGGGGGGAGGGGGGGGGGGTGCAGACTTCACCGGGTTAAACACCATGACGTAAGCCTGCAAACAATATAGAAAACAAAACTACACCCAGCTGTATATATAACCGACTATAGATGAACATCGTTAGTATTATCTGGGCACAGTTTAAAGTGGAGGGGGGGGGGGGTGACACCAATTAAAATATGCCTGAGGGTGACACAATAATAATTTAATAATTTACTACAAATACAATGATTTTTCCGCTTGAATGAATAACTGTTAGAGTTAAGCCCCTTAATGCTTTTCTAGGTGGATTAATATAATGTTTGCACAAATAGACGCGGGGGGGGGGGGGGTGACACCAGTAGAACAATAGTTGTACATTTGATTGTGCTTAATTAGTTGATTTGTTATCTATGATGTATCAGATGTTTACTGGGTTATTTTTCTATTCCTATTAAAAGTTGTTTGATATGTGGCTAAAGTCAATGTTTACTTTTTTCATGGATTTTTGTCTTTGTCATAAATATTTTTCAATATGTAATAAGTTAAATGAAAACATTTAGATTTTCAATTACTATTTAAAAGTACATGTTACAAAATAACACAACTTTTGAAATGTATGTGTGTACACAACATGCGTGTACACAGGCGTGTATAAAGGGACGACGTGGCCTACCGGTCGGGAGCTCGAATTATATATATATATATATATCTATATCTATATATCTATATATATATATATATATATATATATATATACGAGCCGACCCTCGGTGTTTCATACGCCGCTATTTAGTTGTTTTATTTTCTACTTTTCAGTAATTCATAATGTGTGAATTCGACTGTACCAATGCTGCCACTGAATATATGTGCTTTAAAACACTATCAGTAGCTCGTTAAGGACGATAACACCCCCCCCCCCCGCCTTATTTCCCCAACCCCTACACCCCCCCCCCCTATGAAAGCAGCCTCTATTTAGTTACCTCCCCTACGTTTAATATCGTTTCTAACTAAATTATCTGCCCCTAATAGGGCTGGTAAGTAGGTCACTAACCAGCTCTACGGCTCAATAAAACCTGCATGAGCCATACAACTGTTTATTGACCTACTTACCAGTCCTATAGCCGTCACTAAACCCGGCTCTACGATTGTAAACATTTAGCGTGAACCACAGCTCACCAGACCATGTAGGGGTGGGGGTGGTAGGGAGCGCGCTTACATCTTGGTGTTTTCTATCGTCTCCAAGAAGAGAATTATATATATATATATATATATATATATATATATATATATATATATATATATATATATATATATATATATATATATATATATATATATATATATATATATATATATATGTATATATATATATATATATATATATATATATATATATATATATATATATATATATATATATACTAGGCATACTGCCTAGCTTCGCTTATGTTTTCAAAAAACTGTTGAGAATTTAAATGATTAATTATTTGGTGATTGGTTGTTATGTGTAGTGCTTAGAGCAGGGGTCGGCAACTTTTTGAGACAGAAGAGCCATACGTTACAATTTTCAAAATTTCCCAGGTTTTAAAGAGCCACTAACATTTTTTTATAAATATTTTATTACTTGATCAGTATGAGGTAAATACTTTTATTTTGTTATTTAAAATAAATAGCTTTAAATATGAAATAATATTTGTTCACATGAAAACATACACTTGGTTCGCCAGAATAATAAAATTAGTAATTAAAAAACAAAAAATATAGGACTATCGCAATCCACTTAAGAAGCAGGTAACAACAATATGTAAAACACAAACAGTTCCAACGATTTTCTATTCCTTGAAAGAAAAAATCTGTATTTTACTTTTGAAATATTGCGAACAAAAATCATGAAACCATTTAATACAGTTTCGTACTTTTAATATTTTTTATACTTTAAAAAAGAATTTATAATTTTAATGAAAATATCATGTAAAATAATCATTTGTAATTTATTTTGCAACATAATTCTCTTTTATTCAAAGTAATTATGTGATTATGATTTGATTATGATTTTGTTATGATTATGATATTATTTTGATATGATTATGATATTATTTTGATATGATTATGATTTGATAGGATAGGATAAGGTAGGATAGGATAGATAGGATTATGATAGGATTATGATAGGATTATGATATAATTATGATATAATTATGATATATCCTCAAACTTACAAATCACGTCGCTAGATGTGACAACTCAATAGTTAGAAAGGTGCTCTGACTGTTTCTTTCAGGTCTCTCTTCTTACTCCCCCCCCCCCCGACCCACCCCACCCAGTGGCGTAGCTAGGATTTTTGGGCCCCTATGCAAACATGGAGGAGGGAGATGGAAGAAGAAGTACAGGCTACTGGCAAAACCTGGCATGAACTAAAGTGGCTCGCCCAGGACAGGGTGGAATGGCGGAGATTTGTTGTTGCCCTATACTCCACAGGGAGTGATGAGGATTAACAAAAAAAAAAATGCAAAAATTACCAGTGGGCCCTTTCATCAGCCGTTAGGCTACAACTGAGTTAAACGAAAAAATCAACTGCTACCTATAATATAGAGCACGGGTTCCCAACCTGGGGGTCGCGAAGGTCTTTTTTGGGGGGGGGGGGGTCGCCAACTGGTATACTAAACCTTAGTAATTTGAAACAAAACATAAATATTTAGAAGAGTTTTTGAAATTCGGCTTCATTAACATCACTGGAAATGTAATAGAGAAGAAACAAAGCGCACTGTACAAAGTTGTTCTCAGTCACGAATCTATGAAATCTTCAAAACTAAAACGTCACCAGCATTAGGGCAAGCATCAAATGAAGTCGCGATAGAAAATGCCAAGTAAAAAAAAAAAACAATAGGAGAAAATCTCATCAAACGCTGCATGTACGTAAATGTTAATATGAGCGGGTGAATGGATTTTTTTTGTATTATTTTATTTGTTGCGAATCTGGGAGTGCATGGTGGTCCAATGGGGAACGGCACGGAGTCCCCTTCCGTCCGAAGCGGTCAGTATAAATTGGCCGCTCGGAGTGATTTTCTTTTTTTTTTTGACCCGCGGCGAGATGTAGGTCGGGTCAGGTTTCTGCGTGGCGCACCGCACGCGTGGAGTGAGGTTGCTTGGGCAACTTGGCTGGGTGTTTTGTTATATATGAATTGTTTTGTTATATATGAATTGTTTTGTTATATATGAATTGTTTTGTTATATATGATTCGTTTTGTTTGGTGTAAAAAGTTTGTTGTGTACGTATTGTTTTCTACGTAATGTGTTGTACGTAAGGTATTGTACGTAGTGGTTTTACGTAGTGTTTTGTTTGGTGTGGACTTTTGGATGTCGAGAATGGATGAAGGGAGGTTTCTGTGTGTCAGGGCCTGGACCATCCTAGACATCATAAGTCGGCGCAGCACCATCAAATGGTCAAACGTAATGTTTTGTTTGATGAGTTTGATGTAAAAAGTTTGTTTCGTTTGGTTCTGTTTTGTGTCAGTTTTTATCTATTCTTTTTTTATAACTTTTGGTTCCATGCAATAAATTTTATTAAATTGTTAAAAGTTTTTGTTTTATTTTAGTAGCTTATTATTTAGACTAAGGTTAGGGTTTAACCACTGTGGGTTCTACCACGGTTGCACTGACCGGACAGATTAGTTAGATAAGCCTAGGGAAGGGTAGAGTAGATATTAGGTAACCCCCCCCCTAGCAGGGCTTACATTAAATAACACATTTTTATTGAAATTAAGCTTTCACCATTGTTTGCTTTTCAAGTTGATAAATCAACAGACGTGAGTTCGTGTTCGCAGTTGCTAGTCTGTGTCTATATTCATGCGGATGATAGCAAAGAAGAGTTGCTCTTTTGTGAAGATAGCATGGAGAGAATAAATACCTTTTTTTAAACTGGATAATTAAAATGGGTTAGAACGGCTGTGGGGGTTTGTACGGATGGCGCGCCATCTATGTTTAGCTCAAAATCGGGCTTTCAGAAAACAGAAAAGATTTAGCTCCCTAACCACTGCCCTAACCAATCGACATCAAAAGTCCATTGCTAGTATAAGTCGTAAATTATATAAAATCTGGAGCCTTCATAGAACTGAGCAAAAACATTAATATAGATCACGAGGTTCTGTTCGTCTACACTACAGTACGCTGGCTGTCAAACGAAATGTTGTAAATTGTGTTTTTGAATTGAAATCAGAAATCAAATTGTTCGATTAAAAACAAAATTAAGATAATTATAATGACATAGGTTGGCGTTAACAAAAAAAAATTGTAATTAAAAAGTTAACCACGAAGGTTTAGTGAATAGTATGCAATTTTACTCATGCTATTAAAACAGTTATCAAGAGTAGTTCATATTATTATTGAAAGTCTACTAGAAAATCCTATTTTAGTGCTTATTAATTTCCATACTAATTTCGGCTTTTTAATTCTAAGGGGGTCGCGGGTCACATACTTTTTATAAAAGGGGGTCGCCACTCGAAAAAGGTTGGGAACCACTGATATAGAGTTTTAAATAACAAATATTTTGTAGACTACATTTTGTATTTTTGTACATTCGGATGGTTTATTTATACTGTATTATTTTGTTTGACCCCCCCCCCCCCCCCACAAAACATGGGGTCCATACTTTAGCGTTTTTAAAGCTTCAATTGTGAGAGGGGGGAGGCTATATATATATATATATATATATATATATATATATATATATATATATATATATATATATATATATATATATATATATAAACAAAATACGAACATTGAATACTCATTTGGGGCTTGTTCGAGTTGGGAAAAAACAAATTTTTAGTTGTTTTTTTAAAAATTAAAACAAGTTACATTACAACAACACGCTATTTATGTGAGTGGTGTTTAGTCTGTTTTGAACATTTCCGTTTCAATGTCTGCCATATTGCTCCTGTTGCGAAACGGCCAAAAGAATATGAAGCATTAAAGCTGTGTATGTGTAATCAGGGGCGTAGCGAGGGGGGGGGATGCGGACCGCACCGGGTGACACCATTTAGGGGGGTGACACCAAGGCAATAAATTGCAAAATATATAGAGAAAAACTCGAGGGGGGGGGGTGCAAATCGAAAACTTAAGGGGGGGGGTGCAAATCAAAAGTTTGATGGGGGGGGGATGCAAATCGAAAATTTGAAAGTTTGTCCCTAGGTAGGGTCTCTATGCCTCTGGGGGGTGACACCATTAAGTGCCGCACCGGGTGAC
This sequence comes from Physella acuta, assembly GCF_028476545.2. Classification (NCBI taxonomy): domain Eukaryota; kingdom Metazoa; phylum Mollusca; class Gastropoda; family Physidae; genus Physella; species Physella acuta. The sequence goes on from NW_026732268.1 coordinate 450,095, forward strand.
ACACGACCTCGCTACGCCACTGTGTGTAATGTAATGGTTTATTGTAGGCTGAGGTGTAACGTTATTTTAGGGGGCGGGGGTTGTGAGGGGGGGGGTGAGGTAAAAATCGTCATTTTTGGATGACCCCACTGGGGTTTCATAATCCTTCAGACTTCAGACCATGTGTATGAGAATAAGGGCGACGCGAGAAAGTTGGGTGAGATAACTCCCGCTTTATTTTGCTTAGGATTATTATACATTAAGCATTTTTTTGCTAAGCAACCGGGCTAAATGTCATTTCCTTTCAAAACATTCCACTCATGGACTCTCAGCGTATTCTAATTTTTATTTCGTAAATATAAATATAGATTTAGATCTAGATCTAGATCTAACAATGAAACACAAGATATACAAAAATATAGATTTTATTTAGATCTTTTAAAAGACAGAAGTAGATCTAGATCTAGATCTAGATCTAATTGTCAATTGAAGTAACTTTATTACTATTACTTTATTGATTTATTGTTTAACTAATAATTTAAAAATAAGTTACACTCTGAGTTACAGTGTCAGTAGGCCTAGGCCTCGGTACTACTACTGTTACTACTAGACTCTAGATCTAGAATCTAGATTCTAGTACTAGACTAGTAATCTAGTCTCTAGTGGCTATAATATTTATAGAGAGTAATAGAGAGCCTACTTACTAATTAGTAATTAGTATACTAAGTATACCTACTACTACTGAAAGTTTCTCTAGTACTTTGTAGATCTACTTTACTTACTTTACTAACTACTTTTTTTTCTAAACTTAAACTAAATTTTTTACTAGATCTAAATTTAATCATACTGACATACACTGTATGATACAGGCCTACACAATACACATGGTCAATCATAAACTAAAAACTTTCATTTACTGATTTTAGTATGTACTAGTATGTAGATTCTAGGACTATAATATTAATACAATACACTCTAGTCTAGGCCATATAGACTATAAACTATAATATATAGAGAATCTTAAGAACAGTACAGTACAAGTAGTACGATTAGTAAAGGCCAAGGCTATTCCCAGCCAGTTGGGAATAGGTGTATTGGGGCTATTCCCAGCCGACTATATGGCTGGGAACAATATCGGTAATCTATCATTTTACGTACGTAAAATCGCCTGCGGCTAGTAATGAACGAAACAGTTACCTCATTGTCAAGGCTTTAATAGAAGTAGATCTATATAGTATATTGTGATATATTTGTGTCAAATATTATATAGATAAATGAATAATAAACCTAAATCAACGGCTAAATATATCAATATATATATGCAAGAAATTAACTTTTAACAGCAGTGTTTGCGAGCAGGATTTGCTATATAAAAAGCGGACATCTGTAAGTTAGAGTGGCTTCCCCTGAATCTTGTGCTATAAGTTTACAATAAAAAAAAATAATAAACAAGATGGCTACTATAGTAAATGAGCATGGTTGTATCTGTTGGAAACATCGCTAGTCTTCATTTATTACTGAAAATTTTTAATTCAGTTGTTTAAAAACAGGTACATAAATGAAACAAGGAAACATTTTTGTATTTTTCAAAACATAAATCCTCCTCAAAATATGTGAACTAATTATTAAAATTTAAGGAGTCACCTGTTTTTCACATTACTAGTCGCGGGCGATTTTACGTACCTAAAACGATAGATTACCATAATATCTTATGATAATAAAAGCATTTATTGTGACTGGGGATTGAGGTATAGATCAAGAGAGCGGTGTTATTTTTTATTGTGTTATATTTTCATTAAAAAAAAATATTATGGTTTAAGTTGAGCTTTTAGGCTCATATCTTCTACGTTGGTCGTAGATGAAGTGATTATTTATCATTATGCACTCTAATTAAATCTATACTGGTCTAATTAATAAATCTATGCCATTAATCATGTCGCAAATTATTTTAAAAATTAACAAACGTAACCCTTTCATGAACAATGGGAACAAATAAAATTTATAGGGCATAAATTAAGTGTCAAAAGACAAGGCATCTGATGGGTTCGTACCGGCACTTTCCGACACAGCAGCCACCCACACTTCATGCTTAATCTGGTGTTTTTAACATTAAATCTATCAAAAACAGTCACGATCTCTGCATAGCCCTAATACGGCTATTGAATCTAGCTATTTTTAATACAAATGTAGGCGCTATAGTGCTCACACAAGGGCCCATGTGCACTGGGTAACTCAGCTGGCAGATGTGCCCGCCTGGTGCAGTTTTATTATTGAATCCACTAGGATGCCAAGTGCTAAGATGGCAGCTCAGCATCCGACTTTTATTTTTATGTACCAAATCTAGAAAATAATTGCATCAAACTCTGCCTTTTTCATGCAAACCTTCTCAACAACTTCCCAAAGCTTTGTGTTGATTGGTCCCAACAACTTCCCAAAGCTTTGTGTTGATTGGTCCCAACAACTTCCCAAAGCTTTGTGTTGATTGGTCCCAACAACTTCCCAAAGCTTTGTGTTGATTGGTCCCAACAACTTCCCAAAGCTTTGTGTTGATTGGTCCCAACAACTTCCCAAAGCTTTGTGTTGATTGGTTTAGTAATGCCAACAGGACCTACACACAAAGGACTTGCAATTTATTGTATTAAACCACAAGACCTCTTCTTTCTTTATTGTTATGTTGAACAGGATTTCAAAACAACATATTTAAGTAGGCCTATAATGTGTCAAACTGTCATGCACCATATAGGCCATTGATTTCTATTTCAGCCTGATTTTCTTTCTGGATTTGCTTCCATAATTTTTTCTTTAACCAAGAACAAACATGATCCAGGCAGCAGTTGTTTCTCCTAGGTGACTTGGTGTCTTCAGCTATTGAGCTAAGTTTGGAGTTGTCTCTCCTAGGTGGCTTGGTGTCTTCAGCTAGTGAGCTAATCTGCAAGGGGGTCGAATTGTGGACTTTTTGGTTAAACAACCTTGAACTTTACCCACTCCTTCCGCACCACAACTAATATTATTCTTGTCAGCTTGTTTATCATGTCTGATGTGACCACTTCGTTGTCCACTTCGTTGTCCACTAGATCTAATAAATAAACAATTTCTTTAATTCTATATTTGGAATAATTGTCTGTTGATAAGTGATAATAATGTGGCAACATAAAAGAAAAATACCATAAATGTATCATTATATATATATATATATATATATATATATATATATATATATATATATATATATATATATATATATATATATATATATATGCCTATATTTATTTATTTATTTATTTATATATCAATAAATCCTCTTTCCATTGTTGGCTTTAAAATTAGGATAGAAATAATGCAAACAAATGATGCAAAAATCTCAGTTGTAATCAGCTGAAGCCACCAAACATATTTGTGAAGATGAAGTTGGCTTGTAGACCCCGAGCTCCCATCTACCCAAGATGTCTCATGTTGCTGTGTTGGCTGGCCACTTTGGGATGGTGTGATGAATCAGCTGATTGCTTGCGTGGACCAACTGGCACTCCATGCACCTGCTCAGATGCTCTGCTGGACTGTACAGGTGCAGACTTGCAGGAGCTGCCAACACACCTGAGTTCCAGTATCCAATCAATGTAAGACAGACCAACAGACATACAGACATACAGGCAGGCAAGCAGGCAGACATACAGACAAACAGACAAGTAAGCAGAAAGACAGGCAAGCAGGTTGACACACAGACAGACAGACAAATAAGACATTATGAGATAAGCTAAAATAAGTTGACTGATAGATACCATCATCTCTCCCATCCATCTCCCCCTACCATCATCTCTCCCATCTCTTTCATCTCCCCCACACCTTTCATCTCCCCCACCCATTTCATCTCCCCCACCCCTTTATCTCCCCCATCCCATCTCCCCACCCATTTCATCTCCCCCACCCCTTTATCTCCCCCACCCCTTTCATCTCCCCACCCATTTCATCTCCCCCACCCCTTTATCTCCCCCACCCCTTTATCTCCCCCACCCCTTTATCTCCCCCACCCCTTTATCTCCCCCATCCCGTTATCTCCCCCATCCCTTTATCTCCCCCATCCCATCTCCCCATCCCATCTCCACCACCCCTTTCATCTCCCCCATCCCATCTCCCCCACCCCTTTATCTCCCCCACCCCTTTCATCTCCCCCACCCATTTCATCTCCCCCACCCATTTCATCTCCCCCACCCCTTTATCTCCCCCATCCCATCTCCCCCATCCCTTTATCTCCCCCATCCCATCTCCCCCATCCCATCTCCCCCATCCCATCTCCCCCTACCATCATCTCCCCCTACCATCATCTCCCCCATCCATCTCCCCCTACCATCATCTCCCCCATCCCTTTCATCTCCCCCACCCATTTCATCTCCCCCATCCATCTCCCCCTACCATCATGTCCCCCATCCATCTCCCCCTACCATCATGTCCCCCATCCCATCTCCCCCTACCATCATGTCCCCCATCCCATCTCCCCCATCCCTTTCATCTCCCCCATCCCATCTCCCCCATCCCTTTCATCTCCCCCATCCCATCTCCCCCTACCATCATCTCCCCCATCCATCCCCCCCCCTACCATCATGTCCCCATCCCATCTCCCCTACCATCATGTCCCCCATCCCGTCTCCCCCTACCATCATGTCCCCCATCCCATCTCCCCCTACCATCATGTCCCCATCCCATCTCCCCTACCATCATGTCCCCCATCCCATCTCCCCCTACCATCATGTCTCCCATCCCATCTCCCCCATCCCTTTCATCTCCCCCATCCCATCTCCCCCTACCATCATGTCCCCCATCCATCTCCCCCTACCATCATCTCCCCCATCCCATCCTCCCCCTACCATCATCTCCCCCATCCCATCTCCCCCTACCATCATGTCCCCCTACCATCATGTCCCCCATCCCATCTCCCCCATCCATCTCCCCCTACCATCATCTCCCCCATCCCATCTCCCCCTACCATCATGTCCCCATCCCATCTCCCCTACCATCATGTCCCCCATCCCATCTCCCCCTACCATCATCTCCCCCATCCCATCTCCCCCTACCATCATGTCCCCCATCCCATCTCCCCCATCCCTTTCATCTCCCCCATCCCATCTCCCCCTACCATCATCTCCCCCATCCATCTCCCCCTACCATCATGTCCCCCATCCCATCTCCCCCATCCCTTTCATCTCCCCCATCCCATCTCCCCCTACCATCATGTCCCCCATCCCATCCTCCCCCATCCCATCATGTCCCCCATCCCATCTCCCCCTACCATCATCTCCCCCATCCATCCTCCCCCTACCATCATGTCCCCCATCCCATCCTCCCCCATCCCATCTCCCCCTACCATCATCTACCATGTGCGAATCTTCTATTCCAGAAATGTCTCAGAGAACCTGATAACAAGTGTCAATGGGAATTTATTGCCTACAAACCTGGAGAGCATGTCAGTTCAAACAATTGTTTTAAAACTAGATTCTAGTACTCTAGGTTAGGTCCAACAGGAAACAATTGTTTTAAAACTAGATTCTAGTACTCTAGGTTAGGTCCAACAGGAAACAATTGTTTTAAAACTAGATTCTAGTACTCTAGGTTAGGTCCAACAGGAAACAATTGTTTTAAAACTAGATTCTAGTTCTCTAGGTTAGGTCCAACAGCCATTCTTGTAGCTTTAGTAACAGACTCATTTTTTTTATGCTAAATAATTTTTGTTTCAGAAATTTAACAGGAAACCCTGTAGTTGAGATATTAGGAACCTTTCTCTCTGTTAAACAATTGTAAGTATAGGTTTAGATGGCTGTGTTAAACAATTGTAAGTATAGGTTTGGATGGCTGTGTTAAATAATTGTAAGTATAGGTTTAGATGGCTGTGTTAAACAATTGTAAGTATAGGTTTGGATGGCTGTGTTAAACAATTGTAAGTATAGGTTTAGATGGCTGTGTTAAACAATTGTAAGTATAGGTTTAGATGGCTGTGTTAAACAATTGTAAGTATAGGTTTAGATGGCTGTGTTAAACAATTGTAAGTATAGGTTTAGATGGCTGTGTTAAACAATTGTAAGTATAGGTTTAGATGGCTGTGTTAAACAATTGTAAGTATAGGTTTAGATGGCTGTGTTAAACAATTGTAAGTATAGGTTTGGATGGCTGTGTTAAACAATTGTAAGTATAGGTTTGGATGGCTGTGTTAAACAATTGTAAGTATAGGTTTGGATGGCTGTGTTAAACAATTGTAAGTATAGGTTTAGATGGCTGTGTTAAACAATTGTAAGTATAGGTTTAGATGGCTGTGTTAAACAATTGTAAGTATAGGTTTGGATGGCTGTGTTAAACAATTGTAAGTATAGGTTTAGATGGCTGTGTTAAACAATTGTAAGTATAGGTTTAGATGGCTGTGTTAAACAATTGTAAGTATAGGTTTGGATGGCTGTGTTAAACAATTGTAAGTATAGGTTTAGATGGCTGTGTTAAACAATTGTAAGTATAGGTTTAGATGGCTGTGTTAAACAATTGTAAGTATAGGTTTAGATGGCTGTGTTAAACAATTGTAAGTATAGGTTTAGATGGCTGTGTTAAACAATTGTAAGTATAGGTTTAGATGGCTGTGTTAAACAATTGTAAGTATAGGTTTAGATGGCTCTGTTAAACAATTGTAAGTATAGGTTTAGATGGCTGTGTTAAACAATTGTAAAAAGAGTTGTTCCATCATTTGTCCTTTCCAACAGATACATAGAGCACTCTGGTTTGAAGAGTTTCCATGTTGCAACTTTGTTTTGCAGTTTAAGAATTTTGTAAGTACATTTTATAATTTAAGAGTTTTGTAAGTACATTTTATAATTAACTGTTTTTGAAGTACCTAAATGACATTTTGCATGAAAATGCCTAATTTATTTTTGTAAAATTATAGCAAATAAAGAAACTGTCAACATGCATTGTAAAATGTTTTCATCAGAATATTCTTTAAAATTTTATTGTTACCACCATCAGTAGTTTTAGTTAGGTTTGGTGTATTGATTTTTGTTAATATGTTGATTTTTGTTGGTCAGTTGATTTTTTTAATAAATTGATTTTTGTTGATTTTCTTTCAATTCAAGACATGCTGGTCACAATACTTTTTCCCTAGACCCACAGGCTTTCACCTGTATGGAACACTTGACACAAATGTGAGTATAAAATACTTGACACAAATGTGAGTATAGAATAGAGTCCTTTCATATGACGTCACGTCCGTTCGTGATACCTACGCCCGCCGCCACAGTGGTGTACATCAGACGTAAACACAATCAGCTGTTCGCCAGCGCTGGACGTGTTCACCAGCGCTGGACGCGTTCACTATATGTAAATACTGTTAGTAATACTGTTTGCGTTTAGAGTTAAAGTAGACGAATCTGATCAAATGCAGTTCTCGATACTTTGTTTCAGGTAAGGACAGTAAAATAATAAACTTCATTTTAATTATAAAAGATAACTATTAATAAAACAAATATGCTCGACCTTCACAAATACTAATAGTAAAAGACAAAGTCAAAAATAATAATAAAAATAATAAGATCTAATAGTAGGCCTAATACCTGGCTCCGCTGGGTAGACATAGAATCTAGAATCTACTTCTTTACTTAAATTTAATTACTTTAGATCTACATTCGATTCAAAATACACCCATAATAAATCAAAAGTAGTCCTAATAGGCCTAATAAAGCATTTAATTGTCTCTAAGATCTAAAATCTCGCTCTATTATCTAATCATTTTTTTAGCAAACGAAATTTTCTGAAATTGAAATAGATTGTATGACTAGACTTAGATCTAGAATCTGCTACTTAAATTAAATTGTAAAAACTTTATACAAGCATGTAGTTGATATTATTGTAGTAGAAGGCTTTAATAAATTACTAAGGCCTACCTACTTTGTTGTCTTTTTACAGCAATATGTATCTGATACTGGACTGAGTTTAATTAAATTAAAATGCATATCTAGTAATTAGTCTACTATGTAGCCTAGTAGTAGAATCTAGATCATACCAGCCAACAACAAATAACCACATTATTATTATTTGGTTAATGATTAGGCTAATTTTTTTTTTAAATCCACTGTTTATAAAAGAAACAAATCAAGCTAGAAACATTATAAGTGAGATGGTTTAGAATAATAACAATGGACCCAGTCTACAATTGATACAATTGCAGGTCTACATAGGGCCTACAGTCTAGTAGTTTACAATAGGCACCTAGTGTGTAGCTAGTATACTAGTGTGTAGCTGTCCAGAGTTAAGATTCTTAATGCCTTAATGCTTTCCCCTGATAAGCCATGTGTGCTATAAATGACATAACATGACACCGAGGTGAGAAGTGTTGAGGGGAGAGCAGTGGGACTTTACCCTTTGTTCTCCCTGCTGGGCCCTGGGGGTCAAAATTATATAAGAAATACTATCTCTGTGGGGCTGGGTATCACGGAGGTGAGACATTTTCAGGGGAGGGCAGGGCAGACTCCTCTTTGGTTTTATTGTGGGCTAGATACAGGTGGGGGCAGCCATCATGAGGGTTGAACGTCAGTATTAATGTGTCTGATTACTTTCCTGCTGGATTATAAGGGTCTTAAATTGTATAACATGCTACCCAGATTGGTTATTACCCATGGATTATATTAGCCGTTGTAGTGTGGGTTTTGTAGGAGTTAAGTGGTCTCACGTTTGCTACAGTAGATAACCTATAATATATTACTGCATTTGATCAGCTTCGTCTACTTAAACTCTAAACGCAAACGGTATTACTAACAGTATTTTTATTTAGAAATTTTGTCCACATATTTATATTATCCACGAAGCTGTCAATAACAGTATAAGGATCTTCAATTCCTAAGAGTTCAAGTTTTTTAACATATTTTTCCTTTTCCGCGAGTGCGGTTCTTTACATACAGTGAACACGTCCAGCGCTGGTGAACACGTCCAGCGCTGGCGAACAGCTGATTGTGTTTACGTCTGATGTACACCACTGTGGCGGCGGGCGTAGGTATCACGTGATTTAGGTCACGTGTTTGCAAGGACTCTATACTTGACACAAATGTGAGTATAGAATACTTGACACAAATGTGAGTATAGAATACTTGACACAAATGTATGGAACACTTGACACAAAAGTATGGAACACTTGACACAAATGTATGGAACACTTGACACAAATGTGAGTATAGAATACTTGACGCAAATGTGAGTATAGAATACTTGACACAAATGTATGGAACACTTGACACAAATGTATGGAACACTTGACACAAATGTATGAAACACTTGACACAAATGTATGGAACACTTGACACAAATGTGAGTTGCTCTACTAACAGACATTTTTACTTGCTTACATACAGAGCGTAGCGGGAAGCTTCAGAATCTAGAAAAAAAAAAAACAATTTCGAATCTTCCTATTTAGACAAATCCAATTCTATACTCTTGTTGGTATGTCTGTGTGTGTGTCTGTGACTGATTGTGTAAACATAAATAAATTGAGTACTATTTCAGTTGGTGGATGAAATTTCATTTGAAAGTAATAGATCTTATACACATAATTCAGTTAATTTTTTAGCAATATCTCTAAAACCATCAGATTTGGATAATTGATATCATATTCACAAAAACAGTATATTCTATGAACCATTTCCTCTCTGTGTTTTCTAAAAAACAAGTGGCTTTGTATAAAGTTACATACAACTGTGCTGTGAAATCAGAAGCAAGACAGATACAACATTAATTAAAAAAAATTAATTGCAGGAACCTTTCAAAAGTTTCATGGTGATTTTCATGAAAGCTGTATAAAAGAACAACAGACAAACACACAGACACATTTTTGTTTATAGATGTACAGATAGGGGAGCTTAACCCTGTTTTTTCACTTTAAAATCTAATGAAAATCTTTGCGCTAAGAACATTCAGTCAGTTTTTCTGAAATCCATGAGATTAATCTTTTTAAAAAAATATACATGTCAACAGACTAATCCATGTCATCAAACTAATCCTTGTCATCAGACTAATCGATGTCATTAGACTAATCCATGTCATTAGACTAATCCATGTCATTAGACTAATCCACCATTAGGCTAATCCATGTCATTAGACTAATCCATGTCATTAGACTAATCCATGTCATCAAACTAATCCTTGTCACCAGACTAATCCATGTCATCAGACTAATCCATGTCATTAGGCTAATCCATGTCATTAGACTAATCCATGTCATTAGACTAATCCATCATTAGACTAATCCATCATTAGACTAATCCATGTCATTAGACTAATCCGTCATTAGAATAATCCATCATTAGACTAATCCATGTCGTTCGACTAATCAATGTAATTAGACTAACCCATGTCATTAGACTAATCCGTCATTAGACTAATCCATCATTAGACTAATCCATGTCATTAGACTAATCCGTCATTAGACTAATCCATCATTAGACTAATCCATGTCATTAGACTAATCCGTCATTAGACTAATCCATCATTAGACTAATCCATGTCATTAGACTAATCCATGTCATTAGACTAATCCATGTCGTTAGACTAATCAATGTCATTAGACTAATCCGTCATTAGACTAATCCATCATTAGACTAATCCATGTCATTAGACTAATCCGTCATTAGACTAATCCATCATTAGACTAATTAAAGTCATTAGACTAATCCATGTCATTAGACTAATCCGTCATTAGAATAATCCATCATTAGACTAATCCATGTCATTAGACTAATCAGTCATTAGACTAATCCATCATTAGACTAATCCATGTCATTAGACTAATCAATGTCATTAGACTAATTCATGTCGTTAGACTAATCAATGTCATTAGACTAATCCGTCATTAGACTAATCCGTCATTAGACTAATCCATCATTAGACTAATCCATGTCATTAGACTAATCAATGTCATTAGACTAATCCATGTTGTTAGACTAATCAATGTCATTAGACTAATTCATCATTAGACTAATCCATCATTAGACTAATCCATGTCATTAGACTAATCTGTCATTAGACTAATCCGTCATTAGACTAATCCATCATTAGACTAATCCATGTCGTTAGACTAATCCATGTCTTTCACCTTGCAGAAAATTGAACAACCTGAAGCTGGTGGAGTTACCTGAAGATATTTTCACGGCCAACAAACACTTGCAGCACATGTAAGTTCTAGGTCTCACGGCCAACAAACACTTGCAGCACATGTAAGTTCTAGGTCTCACGGCCAACAAACACTTGCAGCACATGTAAGTTCTAGGTCTCACGGCCAACAAACACTTGCAGCACATGTAAGTTCTAGGTCTCACGGCCAACAAACACTTGCAGCACATGTAAGTTCTAGGTCTCACGGCCAACAAACACTTGCAGCACATGTAAGTTCTAGGTCTCACGGCCAACAAACACTTGCAGCACATGTAAGTTCTAGGTCTCACGGCCAACAAACACTTGCAGCACATGTAAGTTCTAGGTCTCACGGCCAACAAACACTTGCAGCACATGTAAGTTCTAGGTCTCACGGCCAACAAACACTTGCAGCACATGTAAGTTCTAGGTCTCACGGCCAACAAACACTTGCAGCACATGTAAGTTCTAGGTCTCACGACCAACAAACACTTGCAGCACATGTAAGTTCTAGGTCTCACGGCCAACAAACACTTGCAGCACATGTAAGTTCTAGGTCTCACGGCCAACAAACACTTGCAGCACATGTAAGTTCTAGGTCTCACGGCCAACAAACACTTGCAGCACATGTAAGTTCTAGGTCTCACGGCCAACAAACACTTGCAGCACATGTAAGTTCTAGGTCTCATGGCCAACAAACACTTGCAGCACATGTAAGTTCTAGGTCTCATGGCCAACAAACACTTGCAGCACATGTAAGTTCTAGGTCTCACGGCCAACAAACACTTGCAGCACATGTAAGTTCTAGGTCTCACGGCCAACAAACACTTGCAGCACATGTAAGTTCTAGGTCTCACGGCCAACAAACACTTGCAGCACATGTAAGTTCTAGGTCTCACGGCCAACAAACACTTGCAGCACATGTAAGTTCTAGGTCTCACGGCCAACAAACACTTGCAGCACATGTAAGTTCTAGGTCTCACGGCCAACAAACACTTGCAGCATATGTAAGTTCCTAATTATGAACCTAAACCTGAACCTAAACCTGAACCTAATCATGGCCCTGAACCTGAACCTAACCCTGAACCTAATCATGGCCCTGAACCGGAACCTAACCCTGAACCTAACCATGGCCCTAAACCTGAACCTAACCCTGAAACTAATCATGGCCCTGAACCTAACCCTGAACCTAATCATGGCCCTGAACCTAACCCTGAACCTAACCATGGCCCTAAACCTAAACCTAACCCTGAACCTAATCATGGCCCTGAACCTAACCCTGAACCTAATCATGGCCCTAAACCTGAACCTAATCATGGCCCTGAACCTAACCCTGAACCTAATCATGGCCCTAAACCTGAACCTAATCATGGCCCTGAACCTAACCCTGAACCTAATCATGGCCCTAAACCTGAACCTAATCATGGCCCTAAACCTGAACCTAAACCTGAACCTAACCCTGAACCTAATCATGGCCCTAAACCTGAACCTAAACCTGAACCTAATCATGGCCCTGAACCTGAACCTAATCATGGCCCTGAACCTAACCCTGAACCTAATCATGGCCCTAAACCTGAACCTAATCATGGCCCTAAACCTGAACGTAAACCTGAACCTAACCCTGAACCTAATCATGGCCCTAAACCTGAACCTAATCATGGCCCTGAACCTAACCCTGAACCTAATCATGGCCCTAAACCTGAACCTAATCATGGCCCTAAACCTGAACCTAAACCTGAACCTAAACCTGAACCTAATCATGGCCCTGAACCTGAACCTAACCCTGAACCTAATCATGGCCCTGAACCGGAACCTAACCCTGAACCTAACCATGGCCCTAAACCTGAACCTAACCCTGAAACTAATCATGGCCCTGAACCTAACCCTGAACCTAATCATGGCCCTGAACCTAACCCTGAACCTAACCATGGCCCTAAACCTAAACCTAACCCTGAACCTAATCATGGCCCTGAACCTAACCCTGAACCTAATCATGGCCCTGAACCTAACCCTGAACCTAACCATGGCCCTAAACCTGAACCCAATGAACCTAATCATGGCCCTGAACCTAACCCTGAACCTAATCATGGCCCTGAACCTAACCCTGAACCTAATCATGGCCCTAAACCTGAACCTAACCCTGAACCTAATCATGGCCCTAAACCTAAACCTAACCCTGAACATAATCATGGCCCTGAACCTAATCATGGCCCTGAACCTAAACCTAACCCTGAACCTAATCATGGCCCTAAACCTAACCCTGAACCTAATCATGGCCCTGAACCTAACCCTGAACCTAATCATGGCCCTGAACCTAACCCTGAACCTAACCATGGCCCTAAACCTGAACCTAATGAACCTAATCATGGCCCTGAACCTAACCCTGAACCTAATCATGGCCCTGAACCTAACCCTGAACCTAATCATGGCCCTAAACCTGAACCTAACCCTGAACCTAATCATGGCCCTAAACCTAAACCTAACCCTGAACATAATCATGGCCCTGAACCTGAACCTAATCATGGCCCTGAACCTGAACCTAACCCTGAACCTAATCATGGCCCTAAACCTAAACCTAACCCTAAACCTAATCATGGCCCTGAACCTAACCCTGAACCTAATCATGGCCCTGAACCTAACCCTGAACCTAATCATGGCCCTGAACCTAACCCTGAACCTAATCATGGCCTTAAACCTGAACCTAACCCAGAACCTAATCATGGCCCTAAACCTAACCCAGAACCTAATCATGGCCCTGAACCTAACCCTGAACCTAATCATGGCCTTAAACCTGAACCTAATCCAAAACCTAATCATGGCCCTAAACCTGAACCTAAACCTGAACCTAACCCTGAACCTAATCATGGCCCTAAACCTGAACCTAAACCTGAACCTAATCATGGCCCTGAACCTGAACCTAATCATGGCCCTGAACCTAACCCTGAACCTAATCATGGCCCTAAACCTGAACCTAATCATGGCCCTAAACCTGAACCTAAACCTGAACCTAATCATGGCCCTAAACCTGAACCTAATCATGGCCCTGAACCTAACCCTGAACCTAATCATGGCCCTAAACCTGAACCTAATCATGGCCCTAAACCTGAACCTAAACCTGAACCTAAACCTGAATCTAATCATGGCCCTGAACCTGAACCTAACCCTGAACCTAATCATGGCCCTGAACCGGAACCTAACCCTGAACCTAACCATGGCCCTAAACCTGAACCTAACCCTGAAACTAATCATGGCCCTGAACCTAACCCTGAACCTAATCATGGCCCTGAACCTAACCCTGAACCTAACCATGGCCCTAAACCTAAACCTAACCCTGAACCTAATCACGGCCCTGAACCTAACCCTGAACCTAATCATGGCCCTGAACCTAACCCTGAACCTAACCATGGCCCTAAACCTGAACCTAATGAACCTAATCATGGCCCTGAACCTAACCCTGAACCTAATCATGGCCCTGAACCTAATCATGGCCCTAAACCTGAACCTAACCCTGAACCTAATCATGGCCCTAAACCTAAACCTAACCCTGAACATAATCATGGCCCTGAACCTGAATCTAATCATGGCCCTGAACCTGAACCTAACCCTGAACCTAATCATGGCCCTAAACCTAACCCTGAACCTAATCATGGCCCTGAACCTAACCCTGAACCTAATCATGGCCCTGAACCTAACCCTGAACCTAACCATGGCCCTAAACCTGAACCTAATGAACCTAATCATGGCCCTGAACCTAACCCTGAACCTAATCATGGCCCTGAACCTAACCCTGAACCTAATCATGGCCCTAAACCTGAACCTAACCCTGAACCTAATCATGGCCCTAAACCTAAACCTAACCCTGAACATAATCATGGCCCTGAACCTGAACCTAATCATGGCCCTAAAACTAAACCTAACCCTAAACCTAATCATGGCCCTGAACCTAACCCTGAACCTAATCATGGCCCTGAACCTAACCCTGAACCTAATCATGGCCCTAAACCTGAACCTAACCCTGAACCTAATCATGGCCCTAAACCTAAACCTAACCCTGAACATAATCATGGCCCTGAACCTGAACCTAATCATGGCCCTAAACCTAAACCTAACCCTAAACCTAATCATGGCCCTGAACCTAACCCTGAACCTAATCATGGCCCTGAACCTAACCCTGAACCTAATCATGGCCCTGCACCTAACCCTGAACCTAATCATGGCCTTAAACCTGAACCTAACCCAGAACCTAATCATGGCCCTGAACCTAACCCTGAACCTAATTATGGCCTTAAACCTGAACCTAATCCAAAACCTAATCATGGCCCTGAACCTAACCCTGAACCTAATCATGGCCCTGCACCTAACCCTGAACCTAATCATGGCCTTAAACCTGAACCTAACCCAGAACCTAATCATGGCCCTGAACCTAACCCAGAACCTAATCATGGCCCTGAACCTAACCCTGAACCTAATCATGGCCTTAAACCTGAACCTAATCCAAAACCTAATCATGGCCCTGAACCTAACCCTGAACCTAATCATGGCCCTGAACCTAACCCTGAACCTAATCATGGCCCTGAACCTAACCCTGAACCTAATCATGGCCCTAAACCTGAACCTAACCCTGAACCTAATCATGGCCCTAAACCTAAACCTAACCCTAAACCTAATCATGGCCCTGAACCTAACCCTGAACCTAATCATGGCCCTGAACCTAACCCTGAACCTAATCATGGCCCTGAACCTAACCCTGAACCTAATCATGGCCCTGAACCTAACCCTGAACCTAATCATGGCCTTAAACCTGAACCTAACCCAGAACCTAATCATGGCCCTGAACCTAACCCAGAACCTAATCATGGCCCTGAACCTAACCCTGAACCTAATCATGGCCTTAAACCTGAACCTAATCCAAAACCTAATCATGGCCCTGAACCTAACCCTGAACCTAATCTTGGCCCTGAACCTAACCCTGAACCTAACCATGGCCCTAAACCTAAACCTAACCCTGAACCTAATCATGACCCTGAACCTAACCCTGAACTTAATCATGGCCCTGAACCTAACCCTGAACCTAACCATGGCCCTAAACCTAAACCTAACCCTGAACCTAATCATGGCCCTGAACCTAACCCTGAACTTAATCTTGGCCCTGAACCTAACCCTGAACCTAACCATGGCCCTAAACCTGAACCTAACCCTGAACCTAATCATGGCCCTGAACCTAACCCTGAACCTAATCATGGCCCTGAACCTAACCCTGAACCTAATCATGGCCCTAAACCTGAACCTAACCCTGAACCTAATCATGGCCCTGAACCTAACCCTGAACCTAATCATGGCCCTGAACCTAACCCTAAACCTAATCTTGGCCCTAAACCTAAACCTAACCCTGAACATAATCATGGCCCTGAACCTGAACCTAATCATGGCCCTGAACCTAATCATGGCCCTAAACCTAAACCTAACCCTAAACCTAATCATGGCCCTGAACCTAACCCTGAACCTAATCATGTCCCTGAACCTAACCCTGAACCTAATCATGGCCCTGAACCTAACCCTGAACCTAACCCTGAACCTAATCATGTCCCTGAACCTAACCCTGAACCTAATCATGGCCCTGAACCTAACCCTGAACCTAATCATGGCCCTAAACCTGAACCTAAACCTGAACCTAAACCTGAATCTAATCATGGCCCTGAACCTGAACCTAACCCTGAACCTAATCATGGCCCTGAACCGGAACCTAACCCTGAACCTAACCATGGCCCTAAACCTGAACCTAACCCTGAAACTAATCATGGCCCTGAACCTAACCCTGAACCTAATCATGGCCCTGAACCTAACCCTGAACCTAACCATGGCCCTAAACCTAAACCTAACCCTGAACCTAATCATGGCCCTGAACCTAACCCTGAACCTAATCATGGCCCTGAACCTAACCCTGAACCTAACCATGGCCCTAAACCTGAACCTAATGAACCTAATCATGGCCCTGAACCTAACCCTGAACCTAATCATGGCCCTGAACCTAACCCTGAACCTAATCATGGCCCTAAACCTGAACCTAACCCTGAACCTAATCATGGCCCTAAACCTAAACCTAACCCTGAACATAATCATGGCCCTGAACCTGAACCTAATCATGGCCCTGAACCTGAACCTAACCCTGAACCTAATCATGGCCCTAAACCTAACCCTGAACCTAATCATGGCCCTGAACCTAACCCTGAACCTAATCATGGCCCTGAACCTAACCCTGAACCTAACCATGGCCCTAAACCTGAACCTAATGAACCTAATCATGGCCCTGAACCTAACCCTGAACCTAATCATGGCCATGAACCTAACCCTGAACCTAATCATGGCCCTAAACCTGAACCTAACCCTGAACCTAATCATGGCCCTAAACCTAAACCTAACCCTGAACATAATCATGGCCCTGAACCTGAACCTAATCATGGCCCTAAACCTAAACCTAACCCTAAACCTAATCATGGCCCTGAACCTAACCCTGAACCTAATCATGGCCCTGAACCTAACCCTGAACCTAATCATGGCCCTAAACCTGAACCTAACCCTGAACCTAATCATGGCCCTAAACCTAAACCTAACCCTAAACCTAATCATGGCCCTGAACCTAACCCTGAACCTAATCATGGCCCTGAACCTAACCCTGAACCTAATCATGGCCCTGCACCTAACCCTGAACCTAATCATGGCCTTAAACCTGAACCTAACCCAGAACCTAATCATGGCCCTGAACCTAACCCAGAACCTAATCATGGCCCTGAACCTAACCCTGAACCTAATCATGGCCTTAAACCTGAACCTAATCCAAAACCTAATCATGGCCCTGAACCTAACCCTGAACCTAATCATGGCCCTGAACCTAACCCTGAACCTAATCATGGCCCTGAACCTAACCCTGAACCTAATCATGGCCCTGAACCTAACCCTGAACCTAATCATGGCCCTAAACCTAAACCTAACCCTAAACCTAATCATGGCCCTGAACCTAACCCTGAACCTAATCATGGCCCTGAACCTAACCCTGAACCTAATCATGGCCCTGAACCTAACCCTGAACCTAATCATGGCCCTGAACCTAACCCTGAACCTAATCATGGCCTTAAACCTGAACCTAACCCAGAACCTAATCATGGCCCTGAACCTAACCCAGAACCTAATCATGGCCCTGAACCTAACCCTGAACCTAATCATGGCATTAAACCTGAACCTAATCCAAAACCTAATCATGGCCCTGAACCTAACCCTGAACCTAATCTTGGCCCTGAACCTAACCCTGAACCTAACCATGGCCCTAAACCTAAACCTAACCCTGAACCTAATCATGGCCCTGAACCTAACCCTGAACTTAATCATGGCCCTGAACCTAACCCTGAACCTAACCATGGCCCTAAACCTAAACCTAACCCTGAACCTAATCATGGCCCTGAACCTAACCCTGAACTTAATCATGGCCCTGAACCTAACCCTGAACCTAACCATGGCCCTAAACCTGAACCTAACCCTGAACCTAATCATGGCCCTGAACCTAACCCTGAACCTAATCATGGCCCTGAACCTAACCCTGAACCTAATCATGGCCCTAAACCTGAACCTAACCCTGAACCTAATCATGGCCCTGAACCTAACCCTGAACCTAATCATGGCCCTGAACCTAACCCTAAACCTAATCTTGGCCCTAAACCTAAACCTAACCCTGAACATAATCATGGCCCTGAACCTGAACCTAATCATGGCCCTGAACCTAATCATGGCCCTAAACCTAAACCTAACCCTAAACCTAATCATGGCCCTGAACCTAACCCTGAACCTAATCATGTCCCTGAACCTAACCCTGAACCTAATCATGGCCCTGAACCTAACCCTGAACCTAACCCTGAACCTAATCATGTCCCTGAACCTAACCCTGAACCTAATCATGGCCCTGAACCTAACCCTGAACCTAATCATGGCCTTATACCTGAACCTAAGCCAGAACCTAATCATGGCCCTGAACCTAACCCTAAACCTAATCATGGCCCTAAACCTAAACCTAACCCTGAACCTAATCATGGCCCTGAACTTAACCATGAACCTAATCTGGAAGAAACACTGATGTTAATCCATTTATGGGGTGGGGAGGGGGGGTAAGAAAATTAAATACATCCAGCAGAAAACAAATATTTGAATACATCGGGTGACATCAGACCTCGCTATGCCACTGCCTGTACTTTATGTCATGCTTGACATTTCTCTCCTGTACTGTATGTCAAGCTTGACATTTCTCTCCTGTACTGTATGTCATGCTTGACATTTCTCTCCTGTACTGTATGTCATGCTTGACATTTCTCTCCTGTACTGTATGTCATGCTTGACATTTCTCTCCTGTACTGTATGTCATGCTAGACATATCTCTCCTGTACTGTATGCCATGCTTTGCCAACCTCTGTATATGTTCTGGGGGAATACAGTTGAGCAGTAACAAACAAAACCAAAGTGGAAATTATAATTTCTGTAATCATCAGCTTTGTAATCTAAAACAACTGCTGCATTAGCCATTCAAACACAAGCCATCTGAAATTTTCGCTGATTGGATTAGTTTGACATGGCTGGTTGGATCAGTTTGACAGTGTGGTTGGATCAGTTTGACATGGCTGGTTGGATCAGTTTGACATGGCTGGTTGGATCAGTTTGACAGTGTGGTTGGATCAGTTTGACAGTGTGGTTGGATCAGTTTGACATGGCTGGTTGGATCAGTTTGACAGTGTGGTTGGATCAGTTTGACAGTGTGGTTGGATCAGTTTGACAGTGTGGTTGGATCAGTTTGACAGTGGGGTTGGTTGGATCAGTTTGACAGTGGGGTTGGTTGGATCAGTTTGACAGTGTGGTTGGATCAGTTTGACAGTGTGGTTGGATCAGTTTGACAGTGTGGTTGGATCAGTTTGACAGTGTGGTTGGATCAGTTTGACAGTGTGGTTGGATCAGTTTGACAGTGTGGTTGGATCAGTTTGACATGGTTGGTTGGATCAATTTGACAGTGTGGTTGGTTGTATCAGTACTAATATTATATTTAGTTGTATTTCTTTATTTCCATATTTAAAGCTTCTATTTATCTTGTGAAGGTTTAAACCTGAGACTTGTTTTTAAAAAGTGAAGGTTTAAACCTGAGACTTGTTTTTAAAAAGTGAAGGTTTAAACCTGAGACTTGTTTTTAAAATGTGAAGGTTTTAGCTTGAAATGGTTACATCATGTTTTCTTACCCCCTCAGAGATTTGAGCCACAATCTGCTGAGCACTGTGTCTGATTCCATCTTTGATGGCTTAGACAACTTAACCTTTTTGTAAGTGCCTTTTTCTTTTTTTACAGTTTCTTACATTTTTTAATGTTCTTTATTTGTACAAAATGTTCTATAGTTGTACAAAAGTTGTAGAAAATGTCCTTTAGCTGTATAAAACACAATCTAGCTGTCTAAGGTGTGATCTAGGCATAAAATATTTTCATCAAGTTTTGTTTATTTTTGTCGTTTTGTTTGTTTTTGTCTTTGTTGTTTATTTTTTGTCAAGTTTTTGTTTATTTTTGTCTTTTTACTTTCTCGTATATACGAAGTATAGAGAAAGTCTTGTAATCGGGCAAAAAAAATAAATCGTTTTACACCTCACTGATACAGAAAAACACAATTTTGCAATCTTGTCCGTATGTATGTGTGGCTGTGTTTGTGTGTGTGTGTAAACACGATAACTTGAGTACCGTTACAGCTAGGTTGATGAAATTTCATATATAAGTATTTTATCAAAATCGTAGATACTGATCAACTTTTGAGCTATTTCTGATAACCGGAAGTGGTACTTTTTCTACTTTGAATTTTTCAAAAGCCTATAACTTGAGTACTATTTCAGATAGATAAATGAAATTTCACATGTAAGTACAAGATCTAATTCTCTACCTTCTGTCAAATTTTGAGTACTTTCCGTTAACCGGAAGTACAGATTTACGCTATTTCCGATTTCTCAAAAAACGCAAGTAAATTTATAAAGTACTAATAATATTGCGCACTATTATGCACATTTTGTTTTGGCGTTCACTTGGTGCGCAATTCTTTTTTTCTGTGAGATTCTATTCTATTTTAACACGTTTTTCTTAACTCAGCTTCGCGTTTGTGGATTTGTTTGTTTGTTGTTAAAATTGACATCGAAAATTAGCCCACTTCTGATTGCTCTAGAGATCTGAAATTTGGCATGCAGGCTACTTTCGCCTAACAATTTTAGATGCAATCATAAAAACTAGCAATTAGAGACCGTAATTAGCTTAACTTAATTACGCCCCAAGGACCATAAAATTGAGGACATGATTTCTAAAGATACCGACAAGACTGGAGGCCTATTGACACAGTTACTTCAGCCCCAATCGATGTGAGCGCGCTGGCCGTGATCGTATAGTGGTTAGTACTTCGCGTTGTGGCCGCGACAACCCAGGTTCGAATCCTGGTCGCTCAAGATTTTTAGTCCGTGTATTTATAAACACTTAGTCAAGTCATACTTAATCAAGTCATTAGATAAAGTAGAAAATAAACTATATAAAAAAACTTTTTTAAAAACCACGTTTTTCATGTGTAGCAACGGACTAAAAAGGAGAAAATAAAATACTTAAAAAAAACTTTTTAAAAAACCACGTTTTTCTTGTGGACTAAAAAGTAGAAAATAAATTTTTCTTTTGTGCTTCCTCGAGCTGTGCAGATTCTTGTGATGACTGACAAAAAACGTGGGTCGGGCAGATGGGTCGGGAAATTTGATGGTGAACGTACCCACGTTTTTTGTCAGTCATCACAAGAATCTACACAGCTCGAGGAAGCACAAAAGAAAAATTTATAATTTCTACTTTTTAGTCCACAAGAAAAACGTGGTTTTTTAAAAAGTTTTTTTTAAGTATTTTATTTAAAAGTTTAAGTAATTAAAAATCATGTCTATATTCCAAGTTATATAAGAATACTAGCCGTCCCGGCCAGGCCCTGCTCTGGCTTTTGTGAAAAACCTTTCTGTTAAAGAACATTACCTGTGTGTTTAGTAATCTTCTAAAACCGGCACTGCCCACCCAAACCACAACCAACCAAAACCAAAACAACAAAACGCAAACATAACGCTAACACAATTACAAATACAAACGAAAACAAAAACCTAACAACAAACCCAACCACAACCACAAACACCAATACGAACACAAAGAAAAAAACAAACGAAAGAGCAACGAAAACAAACCAAATCCAAACGCAAAACCAACCACAAACACAAACCCAAAGAAAAAAACACAAACGAAGAAGCAAACGAAAACAAACCAAATCCAAACGCAAAACCAACCACAAACACAAATACAAACCCAAAGAAAAAAAAACACACAAAAATTCTAATTATGTCTGAAAATTAGTGTGCAATTCTTTTTCAACGAGATTTGATTCTTTTTTAAAAAGTTTAAGTATTTAAAATGGATTAAAAATCATGTCTATATCCCGAGTTCCCATCCCCTGTTGTTTTATATAAGAATATTCGAAAAAGTTTAGGGGAGATAACTCCCGGTTTATTTTTTGTCAAGTTTTTGTTTATTTTTGTCTTTTTGTTAATTTTTTGTTAAGTTTTTGTTTATTTTTGTCAAGTTTTTTTTATTTTTGTCAAGTTTTGTTTATTTTTGTCAAGTTTTTGTTTTTTTTTGTCAAGTTTTTGTTTATTTTATGTTTTTGTTTATTTTTGTCAAGTTTTTGTTTATTTTTGTCATGTTTTTGTTTATTTTTGTCAAGTTTCGTTTATTTTTGTTAAGTTTTTGTTTATTTTTGTCAAGTTTTGTTTATTTTTGTCAAGTTTTTGTTTATTTTTGTCATGTTTTGTTTATATTTGTACCAGGGATTTGTCCAGCAACCCCTGGTCATGTGACTGCAGTCTTGTGTGGCTCCAGACGTTTCTCAGGTCACTGGTCAACTCTGGTGGCAGCCTGTTCAACCAGGATACCACTCAGTGTAGCCCTGCCTCACCCACAGCCTTGACATTGACTCACACTGACACCTTCAGCTCCTGTAAGTTTTTTCTCTGATATCAAATATTAGCCCTCATTAGCCCTGAATGTCAGCTTTTGCCCTAAACCTTTGTTAGAAAAATGTACCAATTTCTATTCTATAATTGCAGGACTATAGTTTGTATGGGTATAAGCCAGGGGTCGGCAACCTTTTGAGTTAATTTTGGTGGCTGTTGTATTTGTACACTTTAGAAATGAAACTCAATTTCTTGTATGTGATCTGATAGCTTCTTACATTACTAGAACATATATGTAAAGTGCCAAGTGCTAGATTGCATAGTGGTGCTTATATAAGAGTTGACTCCTACACTGTGCTAGCTTGCCCACACCCACACTGTGCTAGCTTTCCCACACCCACACCCACACTGTGCTAGCTTGCCCACACCCACACTGTGCTAGCTTGCCCACACCCACACTGTGCTAGCTTGCCCACACCCACACTGTGCTAGCTTGCCCACACCCACACCCACACTGTGCTAGCTTTCCCACACCCACACTGTGCTAGCTTGCCCACACCCACACTGTGCTAGCTTGCCCACACCCACACTGTGCTAGCTTACCCACACCCACACTGTGCTAGCTTGCCCACACCCACACTGTGCTAGCTTGCCCACACCCACACTGTGCTAGCTTGCCCACACCCACACTGTGCTCGCTTGCCCACACCCACACTGTGCTAGCTTGCCCACACCCACACCCACACTGTGCTAGCTTGCCCACACCCACACTGTGCTAGCTTGCCCACAACCACACTGTGCTAGCTTGCCCACACCCACACTGTGCTAGCTTGCCCACACCCACACCCACACTGTGCTAGCTTGCCCACACCCACACTGTGCTAGCTTGCCCACACCCACACTGTGCTAGCTTGCCCACACCCACACTGTGCTAGCTTGCCCACACCCACACTGTGCTAGCTTGCCCACACCCACACTGTGCTAGCTTGCCCACAACCACACCCACATCTAAGAAAAAGATCATTATCTTGTAAGGTCACCATCTGTCCCATCTAACAAAAAGATCATTATCTTGTAAGGTCACCATCTGTCCCATCTAACAAAAAGATCATTATCTTGTAAGGTCACCATCTGTCCCATCTAACAAAAAGATCATTATCTTGTAAGGTCACCATCTGTCCCATCTAACAAAAAGATCATTATCTTGTAAGGTCACCATCTGTCCCATCTAACAAAAAGATCATTATCTTGTAAGGTCACCATCTGTCCCATCTAACAAAAAGATCATTATCTTGTAAGGTCACCATCTGTCCCATCTAACAAAAAGATCATTATCTTGTAAGGTCACCATCTGTCTCAGCTAGCAAAAAGATCATTATCTTGTAAGGTCACCATCTGTCCCATCTAACAAAAAGATCATTATCTTGTAAGGTCACCATCTGTCCCATCTAACAAAAAGATCATTATCTTGTAAGGTCACCATCTGTCCCATCTAACAAAAAGATCATTATCTTGTAAGGTCACCATCTGTCCCATCTAACAAAAAGATCATTATCTTGTAAGGTCACCATCTGTCCCATCTAACAAAAAGATCATTATCTTGTAAGGTCACCATCTGTCTCAGCTAGCAAAAAGATCATCTGAGGAACCCTTTGATTGGTTGATTGTGTGTCAGACGCTTTCATTGGCTAACTCTACCAATATACTTTGTGGTAAGTTAGAGCCTCAGCTTTATCTGAACCCTTCTGTCCCTAATGCCATTGATTTGATGATTTGCCCCTAATGCCATTGATTTGATGATCTGCCCCTAATGCCATTGATATCATGATCTGCCCCTAATGCCTTTGATTTGATGATCTGCCCCTAATGCCTTTGATTTGATGATCTGCCCCTAATGCCATTGATTTGATGATCTGCCCCTAATGCCATTGATTTGATGATCTGCCCCTAATGCCATTGATTTGATGATCTGCCCCTAATGTCATTGATTTGACGATCTGCCCCTAATGCCTTTGATTTGATGATCTGCCCCTAATGCCATTGATATCATGATCTGCCCCTAATGCCATTGATTTGACGATCTGCCCCTAATGCCATTGATTTGATGATCTGCCCCTAATGCCATTGATTTGATGATCTGCCCCTAATGTCATTGATTTGACGATCTGCCCCTAATGCCTTTGATTTGATGATCTGCCCCTAATGCCATTGATATCATGATCTGCCCCTAATGCCATTGATTTGACGATCTGCCCCTAATGCCATTGATTTGATGATCTGCCCCTAATGCCTTTGATTTGATGATCTGCCCCTAATGCCATTGATATCATGATCTGCCCCTAATGCCATTGATTTGACGATCTGCCCCTAATGCCATTGATTTGACGATCTGCCCCTAATGCCATTGATATCATGATCTGCCCCTAATGCCATTGATTTGACGATCTGCCCCTGATGCCATTGATTTGATGATCTGCCCCTAATGCCTTTGATTTGATGATCTGCCCCTAATGCCTTTGATTTGATGATCTGCCCCTAATGCCTTTGATTTGATGATCTGCCCCTAATGCCTTTGATTTGATGATCTGCCCCTAATGCCATTGATTTGATGATCTGCCCCTAATGCCATTGATTTGACGATCTGCCCCTAATGCCATTGATTTGATGATCTGCCCCCCAGATCCTCGTGAAGCAGCCTCCTGTGTTTATGACTTTGAAAGCCAGAACTATTCTCTGGTCCACTACATGGCTCAGGTCAAGGACACACCATCAAAGCTAACCTGCAGGAATCAATGTCACCAGTCAGGCTACCATTATTTTCTCTTTGACATCCATGACATCCATGACATCTATGATATATGTCTCTGTGGCAATGTCAGTAGCGAGTGTACAGACTGTGCCAGTCCACTCAACAGCTCCATGACATTATGCTCTGGTCAGTTCAGCAATCTTGTAGGTGGTTCTAGCATATTCTATGACCTTGACTTTGTGCTCTGGCCTGCCCAGCCTCAGGTCATGACCCTGATGACCCTGACCTTCAGTAACTCTGACCCTTGTTACAATAAGTTTACTTGGGACTTTGGGGATGGCAGCAGGGTCAGCCAAGGCACCACTCCAGCAGCTTCACATCTTTACCTCTATCCTGGGATCTTTGAGCTCACCCTGACCCTAATGGGCACCTGTCAACCAGAGACCATCTTCAAGGTCAATATTTCTGTGACCTACACGTCAGATCCTGGCCAGATGACCTGCCCCAGTTCCCCTCTCAGTACAGCTGACCAGGTCAACATTACAGCCACATTCACCTCAGCCTGGGGTCAAAAGGTCATGTGGCAATCTGAGCAGTCAGGTACACAACTCAAAGGTGAGTTCTTTGGGTGATAGGTAACTCAAAGGTGAGTTCTTTGGGTGATAGGTAACTCAAAGGTGAGTTCTTGTGGTGAAAGGTAACTCAAAGGTGTGTTCTTGTGGTGATAGGTAACTCAAAGGTGAGTTCTTTGGGTGATAGGTAACTCAAAGGTGAGTTCTTGTGGTGATAGGTAACTCAAAGGTGTGTTCTTGTGGTGATAGGTAACTCAAAGGTGAGTTTTTGTGGTGATAGGTAACTCAAAGGTGAGTTGTTGTGGTGATAGGTAACTCAAAGGTGAGTTCTTTGGGTGATAGGTAACTCAAAGGTGAGTTCTTGTGGTGATAGGTAACTCAAAGGTGAGTTGTTGTGGTGATAGGTAACTCAAAGGTGAGTTCTTTGGGTGATAGGTAACTCAAAGGTGAGTTCTTTGGGTGATAGGTAACTCAAAGGTGAGTTCTTTGGGTGATAGGTAACTCAAAGGTGAGTTCTTTGAGTGATAGGTAACTCAAAGGTGAGTTCTTTGGGTGATAGGTAACTCAAAGGTGAGTTCTTTGGGTGATAGGTAACTCAAAGGTGAGTTCTTTGGGTGATAGGTAACTCAAAGGTGTGTTCTTGTGGTGATAGGAAACTCAAAGGTGAGTTCTTTGGGTGATAGGTAACTCAAAGGTGAGTTCATGTACATTGTAGCCAAACAAAACATATCCCAAGAAACAAGACAAAATTAAAGTGAATAACTATAATTAGTCTGAATTTTCAAATTTGTCTGTGTGTGCATTATTCTGTTGCGTGATTTTGTGATTGCCATTTTTCTGGCAACCAAGAAAAACTAACAAACTCCTTCACATTGAGTGAGGCAGGTATCTATGCTATTGCCAATGATATTTTGGATGGTAATTTAGTTCCTGCAGGTATCTATGCTATTGCCAATGATATTTTGGATGGTAATCTAGTTCCTGCAGGTATCTATGCTATTGCCAATGATATTTTGGATGGTAAACTGGTTCCTGCAGGTATCTATGCTATTGCCAATGATATTTTGGATGGTAATTTAGTTCCTGCAGGTATCTATGCTATTGCCAATGATATTTTGGATGGTAATCTAGTTCCTGCAGGTATCTATGCTATTGCCAATGATATTTTGGATGGTAATCTGGTTCCTGCAGGTATCTATGCTATTGCCAATGATATTTTGGATGGTAATCTGGTTCCTGCAGGTATCTATGCTATTGCCAATGATATTTTGGATGGTAATCTGGTTCCTGCAGGTATCTATGCTATTGCCAATGATATTTTGGATGGTAATCTGGTTCTTGCCGCAGACTACAAACAAAGACACTGGAGTCCAGTGGAATTCGAAGGCTGGAGGATCTCAACTTTGATGATGACATGTGCCTAGCGCTGACAACATGTGCCTAGAGCTGACAACATGTGCCTAGCGCTGACAACATGTGCCTAGCGCTGACAACATGTGCCTACCGCTGACAACATGTGCCTAGGGCTGACAACATGTGCCTAGCGCTGACAACATGTGCCTAGCGCTGACAACATGTGCCTAGGGCTGACAACATGTGCCTAGCGCTGACAACATGTGCCTAGCGCTGACAACATGTGCCTAGGGCTGACAACATGTACCTAGCGCTGACATGTGCCTAGCGCTGACATGTGCCTAGCGCTGACAACATGTGCCTAGCGCTGACAACATGTGCCTAGCGCTGACAACATGTGCCTAGCGCTGACAACATGTGCCTAGCGCTGACAACATGTGCCTAGCGCTGACAACATGTGCAAACCAAACTGAATTGACTAGCTGAAGAAGCAAAGTTGGATTCAAAATCAGTAGAAAAACAACGGAGGTCATCAGAATAAAAAACAAACAGGACCTGCCCATACGGCTAAACGGGGAAAATATACGAGAAACTAAACACATTCACGTGTGTGATATGCCTTCAACACACTACGACGTTATGGAATTGAACAGATTCGTCACTCCAGAGCAAGAATCTCGACCATAAATGTTAAGGCAGTCTTGATTAACAGAGACCAGCAGAGTTACAAAGGCAAACAAAGGCATGCTACAGCTTCTCACAAACTTGTTTACAACAGGTCCTCCACATATGTTTACAACAGGTCCTCCACTTGTGTTTACAACAGGTCCTCCACAAACTTATGTTTACAACAGGTCCTCCACTTATGTTTACAACAGGTCCCCCACTTATGTTTACAACAGGTCCTCTACAAACTTATGTTTACAACAGGTCCTCCACTTATGTTTACAACAGGTCCTCCACTTATGTTTACAGCAGGTCCTCTACAAACTTATGTTTACAACAGGTCCTCCACTTATGTTTACAACAGGTCCTCCACTTATGTTTACAACAGGTCCTCCACTTATGTTTACAACAGGTCCTCCACAAACTTATGTTTACAACAGGTCCTCCACAAACTTATGTTTACAACAGGTCCTCCACTTATGTTTACAACAGGTCCTCCACTTATGTTTACAACAGGTCCTCCACTTATGTTTACAACAGGTCCTCCACAAACTTATGTTTACAACAGGTCCTCCACTTATGTTTACAACAGGTCCTCCACTTATGTTTACAACAGGTCCTCCACTTATGTTTACAACAGGTCCTCCACTTATGTTTACAACAGGTCCTCCACTTATGTTTACAACAGGTCCTCCACTTATGTTTACAACAGGTCCTCCACAAACTTATGTTTACAACAGGTCCTCCACTTATGTTTACAACAGGACCTCCACTTATGTTTACAACAGGTCCTCCACTTATGTTTACAACAGGTCCTCCACTTATGTTTACAACAGGTCCTCCACAAACTTATGTTTACAACAGGTCCTCCACTTATGTTTACAACAGGTCCTCCACAAACTTATGTTTACAACAGGTCCTCCACTTATGTTTACAACAGGTCCTCCACTTATGTTTACAACAGGTCCTCTACAAACTTATGTTTACAACAGGTCCTCCACTTATGTTTACAACAGGTCCTCCACTTATGTTTACAACAGGTCCTCCACTTATGTTTACAACAGGTCCTCCACAAACTTATGTTTCCAACAGGTCCTCCACTTATGTTTACAACAGGTCCTCCACTTATGTTTACAACAGGTCCTCCACTTATGTTTACAACAGGTCCTCCACTTATGTTTACAACAGGTCCTCCACTTATGTTTACAGCAGGTCCTCTACAAACTTATGTTTACAACAGGTCCTCCACAAACTTATGTTTCCAACAGGTCCTCCACTTATGTTTACAACAGGTCCTCCACTTATGTTTACAACAGGTCCTCCACAAACTTATGTTTACAACAGGTCCTCCACTTATGTTTACAACAGGTCCTCCACAAACTTATGTTTACAACAGGTCCTCCACTTATGTTTACAACAGGTCCTCCACTTATGTTTACAACAGGTCCTCCACAAACTTATGTTTACATCAGGTCCTCCACTTATGTTTACAACAGGTCCTCCACTTATGTTTACAACAGGTCCTCCACTTATGTTTACAACAGGTCCTCCACTTATGTTTACAACAGGTCCTCCACTTATGTTTACAACAGGTCCTCCACTTATGTTTACAACAGGTCCTCCACTTATGTTTACAACAGGTCCTCCACTTATGTTTACAACAGGTCCTCCACTTATGTTTACAACAGGTCCTCCACAAACTTATGTTTACAACAGGTCCTCCACTTATGTTTACAACAGGTCCTCCACTTATGTTTACAACAGGTCCTCCACTTATGTTTACAACAGGTCCTCCACTTATGTTTACAACAGGTCCTCCACAAACTTATGTTTACAACAGGTCCTCCACTTATGTTTACAACAGGTCCTCCACAAACTTATGTTTACAACAGGTCCTCCACTTATGTTTACAACAGGTCCTCCACTTATGTTTACAACAGGTCCTCTACAAACTTATGTTTACAACAGGTCCTCCACTTATGTTTACAACAGGTCCTCCACTTATGTTTACAACAGGTCCTCCACTTATGTTTACAACAGGTCCTCCACAAACTTATGTTTCCAACAGGTCCTCCACTTATGTTTACAACAGGTCCTCCACTTATGTTTACAACAGGTCCTCCACTTATGTTTACAACAGGTCCTCCACTTATGTTTACAACAGGTCCTCCACTTATGTTTACAGCAGGTCCTCTACAAACTTATGTTTACAACAGGTCCTCCACAAACTTATGTTTCCAACAGGTCCTCCACTTATGTTTACAACAGGTCCTCCACTTATGTTTACAACAGGTCCTCCACAAACTTATGTTTACAACAGGTCCTCCACTTTTGTTTACAACAGGTCCTCCACTTATGTTTACAACAGGTCCTCCACAAACTTATGTTTACATCAGGTCCTCCACTTATGTTTACAACAGGTCCTCCACTTATGTTTACAACAGGTCCTCCACAAACTTATGTTTACAACAGGTCCTCCACAAACTTATGTTTACAACAGGTCCTCCACTTATGTTTACAACAGGTCCTCCACTTATGTTTACAACAGGTCCTCCACTTATGTTTACAACAGGTCCTCCACAAACTTATGTTTACAACAGGTCCTCCACTTATGTTTACAACAGGTCCTCCACTTATGTTTACAACAGGTCCTCCACTTATGTTTACAACAGGTCCTCCACAAACTTATGTTTACAACAGGTCCTCCACAAACTTATGTTTACAACAGGTCCTCCACTTATGTTTACAACAGGTCCTCCACAAACTTATGTTTACAACAGGTCCTCCACTTATGTTTACAACAGGACCTCCACTTATGTTTACAACAGGTCCTCCACTTATGTTTACAACAGGTCCTCCACTTATGTTTACAACAGGTCCTCCACAAACTTATGTTTACAACAGGTCCTCCACTTATGTTTACAACAGGTCCTCCACAAACTTATGTTTACAACAGGTCCTCCACTTATGTTTACAACAGGTCCTCCACAAACTTATGTTTACAACAGGTCCTCCACTTATGTTTACAACAGGTCCTCCACAAACTTATGTTTACAACAGGTCCTCCACTTATGTTTACAACAGGTCCTCCACAAACTTATGTTTACAACAGGTCCTCCACAAACTTATGTTTACAACAGGTCCTCCACAAACTTATGTTTACAATAGGTCCTCCACAAACTTATGTTTACATCAGGTCCTCCACTTATGTTTACAACAGGTCCTCCACTTATGTTTACAACAGGTCCTCCACAAACTTATGTTTACAACAGGTCCTCCACTTATGTTTACAACAGGTCCTCCACAAACTTATGTTTACAATAGGTCCTCCACAAACTTATGTTTACATCAGGTCCTCCACTTATGTTTACAACAGGTCCTCCACTTATGTTTACAACAGGTCCTCCACTTATGTTTACAACAGGTCCTCCACAAACTTATGTTTACAACAGGTCCTCCACTTATGTTTACAACAGGTCCTCCACAAACTTATGTTTACAACAGGTCCTCCACAAACTTATGTTTACAACAGGTCCTCCACTTGTGTTTACAACAGGTCTTCCACAAACTTATGTTTACAACAGGTCCTCAACAAACTTATGTTTACAACAGGTCCTCCACTTATGTTTACAACAGGTCCTCCACAAACTTATGTTTACAACAGGTCCTCCACAAACTTATGTTTACAACAGGTCCTCCACAAACTTATGTTTACAACAGGTCCTCCACAAACTTATGTTTACAACAGGTCCTCCACAAACTTATGTTTACAACAGGTCCTCCGCTTATGTTTACAACAGGTCCTCCACTTATGTTTACAACAGGTCCTCCACAAACTTATGTTTACAACAGGTCCTTAAGATAAAGTGCGGGGGGGGGGGTGTAAAGACCTGTCCAACATCTGAAGTGCTGGGCAGAAACCTACAGATGGACAGACATCTTTCACCACGCCCAGAGCGTGAACGATGCTCTGAACGGTTGCGTGGTTGGTTGGTTTCTGGTTCTGTCCCAGAGGAAACGGGCACTCGCCGGCACAGTGATAAGCGTTGTAGCTGTTGGGCGAGATGATCCAGCCCGACCAGCCGATCTCCTCAAAGTCCACGAACATCTCGTACCGTGAACACGAGCGACGGTTCGGCCGGAAGTGCTGCGGCGTAAAAGTTCTTTTCTTCCGGGCAGCATCTCGGTGTTTGGTGCTTCTTCGACTTCTGGCACTGCTGTTAGAGCGGTGAACATTCCTGTTGCGCTCGTTTAGTTTGCGCACGCTGTTCTTGAAGCTGTCGTTTGTGTGCATCTGTCGGCTCAATGCGTCTTCCTTTATTTGGACATACTCTGCAACGAGATTTATTGATTTAAAATACACACACGTGTGCGTGGGCATGCTTGTTCGTGTTCGTGTGCAAGTACAGGTACAGACAGACAGACAGATAAAGGGACGGACGGACAAAAGTCTTCAAACAGTATGTTTTGTTTCCTCTAGAACCTACGTCTTGTGCTGGCATCTTGTCTGGTCCTGTGTGCTACGTGCCCAGCTCCCAGCAGGCATCATGGGAAGCAGCTCAGACTCTATGTCAGACAACTTACCCCAATGGACAGCTAGCTCAGGCAGCCACTGCTGCAGACAACTTGCTCCTTGCAAGATTGGTACCTAGGTAAACTCCAAACTTTTGTTTTCTCTAGACTAGTAACTATGTAAACAAATGGTTTATATATATATATATATATATATATATATATATATATATATATATATATATATATATATATATATATACATATATACATATATATATATATATAGAGAGAGAGAGAGTTAGTAAGTTTTGTCCACTAGCAGCCGAGCCTGGATGGGACTGAAGGCTACAAGTGTACCAGGGTTGTACATCTGGCTGGATGGCCGCAGCACTAGTGCCTTCAACAACTGGTCAGCTGGGGGTGGGGACGGAGCCTGCGTCTCTCTTGACCAGTCAGGACTTTGGCACACAGAGCCGTGTCAGCAGGAAAAACTTTTTGTCTGCCAGTACAGTCAAGAAGGTTTGTCAATCTGGCAAGTCACGTGACCAATCACATCCCGTGACTAGACCAATCACATCATGTGACTAGACCAATCACATCATGTGACTAGACCAATCACATCATGTGACTAGACCAAACACATCATGTGACTAGACCAAACACATCATGTGACTAGACCAATCACATCATGTGACTAGACCAAACACATCATGTGACTAGACCAATCACATCATGTGACTAGACCAATCACATCATGTGACTAGACCAAACACATCATGTGACTAGACCAAACACATCATGTGACTAGACCAATCACATACTAGACCAAACACATCATGTGACTAGACCAAACACATCATGTGACTAGACCAAACACATCATGTGACTTGACCAAACACATCATGTGACTAGACCAAACACATCATGTGACTAGACCAAACACATCATGTGACTAGACCAAACACATCATGTGACTAGACCAATCACATCATGTGACTAGACCAATCACATCATGTGACTAGACCAATCACATCATGTGACTAGACCAAACACATCATGTGACTAGACCAATCACATCATGTGACTAGACCAATCTCATCATGTGACTAGACCAAACACATCATGTGACTAGACCAAACACATCATGTGACTAGACCAATCACATCATGTGACTAGACCAAACACATCATGTGACTAGACCAATCACATCATGTGACTAGACCAATCACATCATGTGACTAGACCAAACACATCATGTGACTAGACCAAACACATCATGTGACTAGACCAATCACATCATGTGACTAGACCAATCACATCATGTGACTAGACCAAACACATCATGTGACTAGACCAAACACATCATGTGACTAGACCAAACACATCATGTGACTAGACCAAACACATCATGTGACTAGACCAAACACATCATGTGACTAGACCAAACACATCATGTGACTAGACCAAACACATCATGTGACTAGACCAAACACATCATGTGACTAGACCAAACACATCATGTGACTAGACCAATCACATCATGTGACTAGACCAATCACATCATGTGACTAGACCAAACACATCATGTGACTAGACCAATCACATACTAGACCAAACACATCATGTGACTAGACCAAACACATCATGTGACTAGACCAATCACATGTGACTAGACCAATCTCATCATGTGACTAGACCAAACACATCATGTGACTAGACCAAACACATCATGTGACTAGACCAAACACATCATGTGACTAGACCAAACACATCATGTGACTAGACCAAACACATCATGTGACTAGACCAAACACATCATGTGACTAGACCAAACACATCATGTGACTAGACCAATCACATCATGTGACTAGACCAAACACATCATGTGACTAGACCAATCACATCATGTGACTAGACCAATCACATCATGTGACTAGACCAATCACATCATGTGACTAGACCAAACACATCATGTGACTAGACCAATCACATCATGTACACTATTAATATAATTACCCAACCTGGCTTCTTGTCACCCTTTTTGTGGCAGGTATTATCCAATCTTCAATCTACTGATTGTATTATCCAATCTTCAATCTACTGATTGTATTATCCAATCTTCAATCTACTGATTGTATTATCTAAACTTTGTACTTGTGATTTCAGTAGAACTGCGAGTAAGCTGGCAAATGCTGGGCCTGGTCCCATTGCTAGATGAGCCTTTATTGCCAACGTTGGTCATAGAACTTGGAGCAGCCCCAGCAACACCTTCATCTTACACTTACATACTGCCAGGTGCAACATCTTCATCTTACACTTACATACTGCCAGGTGCAACATCTTCATCTTACACTTACATACTGCCAGGTGCAACATCTTCATCTTACACTTACATACTGCCAGG
The DNA here is from genome assembly GCF_028476545.2 of Physella acuta. NCBI lineage: Eukaryota > Metazoa > Mollusca > Gastropoda > Physidae > Physella > Physella acuta. The sequence continues at coordinate 485,498 of NW_026732268.1, forward strand.
TGCAACATCTTCATCTTACACTTACATACTGCCAGGTGCAACATCTTCATCTTACACTTACATACTGCCAGGTGCAACATCTTCATCTTACACTTACATACTGCCAGGTGCAACATCTTTATCTTACACTTACATACTGCCAGGTGCAACATCTTCATCTTACACTTACATACTGCCAGGTGCAACATCTTCATCTTACACTTACATACTGCCAGGTGCAACATCTTCATCTTACACTTACATACTGCCAGGTGCAACATCTTCATCTTACACTTACATACTGCCAGGTGCAACATCTTCATCTTACATTTACATACTGCCAGGTGCAACATCTTCATCTTACACTTACATACTGCCAGGTGCAACATCTTCATCTTACACTTACATACTGCCAGGTGCAACATCTTCATCTTACACTTACATACTGCCAGGTGCAACATCTTCATCTTACACTTACATACTGCCAGGTGCAACATCTTCATCTTACACTTACATACTGCCAGGTGCAAAATCTTCCACTTACACTTACATACTGCCAGGTGCAACATCTTCATCTTACACTTACATACTGCCAGATGCAACATCATCTTACACTTACATACTGCCAGATGCAACATCTTCATCTTACACTTACATACTGCCAGGTGCAACATCTTCATCTTACACTTACATACTGCCAGATGCAACATCTTCATCTTACACTTACATACTGCCAGGTGCAACATCTTCATCTTACACTTACATACTGCCAGGTGCAACATCTTCATCTTACACTTACATACTGCCAGGTGCAACATCTTCATCTTACACTTACATACTGCCAGATGCAACATCTTCATCTTACACTTACATACTGCCAGGTGCAACATCTTCGTCTTACACTTACATACTGCCAGGTGCAACATCTTCATCTTACACTTACATACTGCCAGGTGCAACATCTTCATCTTACACTTACATACTTCCAGGTGCAACATCTTCATCTTACACTTACATACTGCCAGGTGCAACATCTTCATCTTACACTTACATACTGCCAGGTGCAACATCTTCATCTTACACTTACATACTGCCAGGTGCAACATCTTCATCTTACACTTACATACTGCCAGGTGCAACATCTTCATCTTACACTTACATACTGCCAGGTGCAACATCTTCATCTTACACTTACATACTGCCAGGTGCAACATCTTCATCTTACACTTACATACTGCCAGGTGCAACATCTTCATCTTACACTTACATACTGCCAGGTGCAACATCTTCATCTTACACTTACATACTGCCAGGTGCAACATCATCTTACACTTACATACTGCCAGATGCAACATCTTCATCTTACACTTACATACTGCCAGGTGCAACATCTTCATCTTACACTTACATACTGCCAGATGCAACATCTTCATCTTACACTTACATACTGCCATGTGCAACATCTTCATCTTACACTTACATACTGCCAGGTGCAACATCTTCATCTTACACTTACATACTGCCAGGTGCAACATCTTCATCTTACACTTACATACTGCCAGGTGCAACATCTTCATCTTACACTTACATACTGCCAGGTGCAACATCTTCATCTTACACTTACATACTGCCAGGTGCAAAATCTTCATCTTACACTTACATACTGCCAGGTGCAACATCTTCATCTTACACTTACATACTGCCAGGTGCAACATCATCTTACACTTACATACTGCCAGATGCAACATCTTCATCTTACACTTACATACTGCCAGGTGCAACATCTTCATCTTACACTTACATACTGCCAGATGCAACATCTTCATCTTACACTTACATACTGCCATGTGCAACATCTTCATCTTACACTTACATACTGCCAGGTGCAACATCTTCATCTTACACTTACATACTGCCAGGTGCGACATCTTCATCTTACACTTACATACTGCCAGATTCAACATCTTCATCTTACACTTACATACTGCCAGGTAACTTCTCAAACAACGGGTACTCTTTTATTTATAACCAAATAATAGTCTTCTTAAACTCAAGGGTATTTTTAAGGAAATAACAGGAACATTTAATTTGGCCACAAGAAATTTTTTGATCTGGCCAGTAGGCTGTATCTAATGACTCAATATCTGCCGTGTATCTGTCAGGTACCTGGTTTAACAGTGCTGGAAATATCTTTAGGCTTTATCTGCTGACTAAATCTCTGGACATTCCAGCCTTGCTTGCCCTGCAAATTTGGCGTCCTTTTTGTCAGAGGGGAATGTATCTCAGAAGTCCAGGTGAGTGAGAAATAGCCAGTGTAACGCCAGGTGTGACAATGTTTGGCCAGGTATGACAGGTCAGGTGTGATAGGCCAGGTATGACCGGTCAGGTGTGACAGGTCAGGTGTGACAGGTCAGGTGTGACAGGTCAGGTGTGACAGGCCAGGTGTGACAGGTCAGGTGTGACAATGTTTGGCCAGGTGTGACAGGTCAGGTGTGACAGGTCAGGTGTGACAGGCCAGGTGTGACAGGTCAGGTGTGACAGGTCAGGTGTGACAGGTCAGGTGTGACAATGTTTGGCCAGGTATGACAGGTCAGGTGTGATAGGCCAGGTATGACCGGTCAGGTGTGACAGGCCAGGTGTGACAGGTCAGGTGTGACAATGTTTGGCTAGGTGTGACAGGCCAAGTGTGACAATGTTTGGCCAGGTATGACAGATCAGGTGTGACAGGCCAGGTGTGACAGGCCAGGTGTGACAGGTCAGGTGTGACAATGTTTGGCCAGGTGTGACAGGTCAGGTGTGACAGGTCAGGTGTGACAGGTCAGGTGTGACAGGCCAGGTGTGACAGGTCAGGTGTGACAATGTTTGGCCAGGTGTGACAGGTCAGGTGTGACAGGTCAGGTGTGACAGGTCAGGTGTGACAGGTCAGAACTATGACCTCTGACATTAGAGCTCTGACCCCTGACATCAGAAATATGACCCCTGACATTAGAACTATGACCCCTGACATTAGAACTATGACCCCTGACATTAGAACTATGACCCCTGACATTAGAACTATGACCCCTTACATTAGAACTATGACCCCTGACATTAGAACTATGACCCCTGACATTAGAACTATGACCCCTGACATTAGAACTATGACCCCTGACATTAGAACTATGACCCCTGACATTAGAGCCATGACCCCTTACATTAGAACTATGACCCGTGACATCAGAACTATGACCCCTGACATTAGAACTATGACCCCTGACATCAGAACTATGACCCGTGACATCAGAACTATGACCCTGACATTAGAACTATGACCCCTGACATTAGAACCATGACCCCTTACATTAGAACTATGACCCGTGACATCAGAACTATGACCCCTGACATTAGAACTATGACCCCTCACATCAGAACTATGACCCGTGACATCAGAACTATGACCCTGACATTAGAACTATGACCCCTGACATCAGAACTATGACCCGTGACATCAGAACTATGACCCTGACATTAGAACTATGACCCCTGACATTAGAGCCATGACCCCTTACATTAGAACTATGACCCGTGACATCAGAACTATGACCCCTGACATTAGAACTATGACCCCTGACATCAGAACTATGACCCGTGACATCAGAACTATGACCCTGACATTAGAACTATGACCCGTGACATCAGAACTATGACCCCTGACATCAGAACTATGACCCGTGACATTAGAGCTATGACCCCTGACATTAGAACCATTGAACCCTAAAGCTGTAAAGACGTGTATTTGACACCCCTCCCCAGGCTGTGGGTCCGCAAGTCCTTACTTCACCTGCGTCAGTTCAGCTGTAGAGAGCTGCAAGTCTGCTGAGTGTGATGCTGGCAGCTATTTCTGCTGGCTGACGTCAACCTGCCTGCCCCTTTCCTCCCCCTGCACCTGTGCTAGCAGCTGGAGCCCATCTCTTGACTGTGAGAACCTCTCACAGCTGGCACAGCTGCAGCTGGTGCAGACTGTCCGTGTGTCTGTCCCAGCTAGGACACATTTTCTGCAGCTAGAGCTGGCCAGCGTTGTGTCCGTCCAGCCTGGTGACGTCATTGGCTTCCAGACCCAAGTTCCGGACCTGATCAGGTCTGACGTGGTGCCAAGCTCTGTCTGGAGCCAAGCCTTGTTTTACCAGACGTCGCAATTCTGGAGCAATCCAGGGGACACAACGGCTTTAAGGGATTACAGTGTGAGCCAGGGCGTTTTGTTCCGAGTCAATGTGGTCTTTGCTAGTGCAGCTACTCTCAGCTGGAGCTATACACTGGCAGCTGGAGACTACAGCTTTAGCCTGACTGCTCCAGGAGCTGGAGATGACACTGCTCCAGGTCATTCGCTCTCTTGTCATGTCCGTGTGTTAGAGAAGGTCGGGGGCCTGCGGTGGCTCCACCCTCCCGCCTACAACAGCACCGGCACGTCCGTGCACATCAATGTTGCCGTCAACCGGACACAGGATCTGCTCGTCAGTCTGTCATCTGGCACTGACCCGCGTGTCACGTGGCTTTTTACTGAGGGTGACAAACTGACAAGCAACTGGACAAGCCACTGTCAGCCAGCTTGTCAGTCTGACACCAGCCTCACCCCCCCTCTTTATTCGGCGATGACTCGTCAGTTCTCTGGCCCATCGAGATTTGATGTCAGCGTGACCAACGGCGTGAGTACTGAGTCCCTGACTGTCTGGGTCAGCAGCTTCACGCCTCTCGCTGGGCTACAGCTGTACCCCACCAACTGCACCCAGATGACAGACTGCCAGCTGACAGACTGCCATGTGGCAAACTGTCAGCTGACAGACTGCCATGTGGCAAACTGTCAGCTGATTGTGGAAGTGAATGCCACTCAATCGTTTAATGTCAGCCTTGAATCTGGGCTAGCTGAGACAGTGGTATACGCTGTGGACGGAGTGAGTGTGGGTTCAGTCAGCCATAGCCTGAGCTACAGATTTGCTGAGGCTCGGGACTACCAGCTGAGTGTCAATGTGTCCAACCCCATCTCTTGGCTCAATGCCAGCCTTTTGGTTCGGGCCAGAATCAAAGCCAACTTCAGCTCTGCTAATCTAACGTTGAACAAGAGAACATTGTTCATGGGAGAGGTGCTCAACTTCTCTGCTGTGGCCCCTGTCCAAGTTGGTGCCCACATTTCTCTCACCTGGAGCTTTGACACAGACATCATTAGCCAGCAGCTGACGGCAAGCTCTTCATCTTTCTTTCAGCTGTACACGTGGACCAAAACTGGCAATGTGACAGTAGGTCTCCGGCTGCAGGATGCTTTTGGCAGTTCTCTTTCGGTGCACCAGGACTTTGTTGTCTACAAGCACATCCAGTCCGTTACCATGACAACACCATCCAAGGTTCTAGCTACAGACGTCGAGTTTAACCTGACGATCGCTGTGGACGCGCTGGACAACAAGCACGGCTATGGATGGCTGAACTTCACTCTCAGCTGGGCGGATGGCGCACCAATCAGGGAATGGCAGGACCTGAGCCCGGTGCAGGTCATTACCTGCAACCTGTCGCAGGTTGGTGAGCACCTGCTGCAGGTGCAGGTCAGCTCAGATGTTGACAGGCAGAATGTCATAACTAGCCTGAGCAAGCTGACATTCCAAGAGGGCATATCAGAGCTGACATTGGAGTATGACGGTCCCAAGCATGTCAGCCAGCAAGTGACATTCTACCTGAGCCACACCAAAGGAACTGACGTCATCTACAGCATCAACTTTGGTGACGGCACACACGACAGCAGCTACCAGCAGAGCAACAACTTTTCCTACACGTACGCCCAGGCCAACGTGTACGAGGCCACGGCTGTCGCCAGGAATGACGTCAGCGTCAAAACACGCAGCCTCACACTCTACGCCTACGATGAAAATCTTTTGAAAATCATGAAAATAAGGGCCAGCGCCTGCGTGCCGGTCAGCTCAACGGTCACCCTCAGCGCACTGGTCGCCTCCCAGAGCCCGGCCAGCCTGCACTACAACTGGTCCCTGGGTAACGGCCAGGCTCTCGAGGGCCAGGGGCTGAGCGCCGTGTCCAGCAGCTACAGCAGTCTCGGGGCCTTCACTGTGGGACTCACCGTGTCAAACATCTCAGACGGCAGGGCTGACTCGGCACAGCGGGAGATCTGTGTTCAGGAGCCAGTCAGGGGCCTCTCTCTACACTACGTCAGCCCAGTGGCCTTGTGGGCTCCGGCGGCCCAGATCATCGTGACGGCTCAGGTCATGCAGGGATCTAACCTGACCTTCTCGTGGTTTCTAGGCAACAGTGGACAAGTTGTGGGGAGCACAGAGACCTTGACCTTGACGGTGACAGAACCTCGGCTGTACAGGCTGAGCGTGAAGGTCAGGAATGAGGTGAGTAAAGAGGATCAGGTCGCCCTGGTGTCTGTTGTTGGGGTCATCGCTGGACTGCAGGTCAGCTGTCTGGGGTGCCAGCCGAGGTTTTGTGCCAGAACAAATTCCAGCCTGGCATTGGTTGCCGCCCTGAAATCTGGAACTGATGAAACCTACAGCTGGAGCATCAACAACGACAGCACTTTGTGTACAGGCAGATGGTGCATGTACAGCTTTGTGTCTGCCGGTGTGTACAGCCTGACCGTGACAGCCTCTAATGCTGTCAGCAGCGAGACAGCCAGGCTTGACCTGACGGCACAAGAGGAGATCACTGGGGTTGAAGTGACCATCTGGCCAGCCGTGGTGCAGGTGAACAAAGATCTGAGCCTTCATGTCCGGCTGTCCTCAGGCACCAATGTCAGCTACAGCTGGTCATGTGACAGCTGGTCATGTGACAGCGGGTCATGTGACAGGTCAAGTGACATCAACAACTTGACTGTCATCTTCTCAAGCACTGGCCTTCACAGCTGTTCAGTGCGCGTCAGTAACAACGTGTCTTCTGTCACCCACACTGTCAACATCACTGTCATTGATGTCATCACTGAGCTGTCCATCCGGCACTCTCTCATAATAGATGCCACAAACTTATACGCTGAACTGGGCAAGGAGTACAATTTTACTGTCAGCACCAACACACACTTTCTTGTATCTTTTGATTGGGCAGTCAAAAGTAGCATTGAAACCAGCTCTAAAAGCGGCCCAGGTCTACAGTTCCTCTTTGCCTCGCTGGACGCCTACACGATGACAGTAACTGCTGCCAACAAGATGAGCACAATGAACGCCTCCCTCAGCATCCAAGTGGAGGAACGGATAACCGGCTTGAGCCTGAACGTCAGCAGCTCCCTGCGTGTATTGCTGGGCCATGTGCTCAGGGTCAAGGCCGACATGGCCACTGGCTCGCACGTCCAGTTGGTGTGGTGGCTGGATGACTCACAACTCACCCTCACTGGACCCACCGGCCTGCTCACATTCGACTCAGTGGGCAACGTCACTTTAAAGGTTCTGGCTAAAAATAGCATCAATTCGGCAATGGCGTCTACACACGTGTTGGTGCTTGAGCCAGTAGCAGGCGTGTTTATAGTAGTAGATTGGGACACAGCACACATGAACACAACAAACCTGAACACAACACACCTGAACACAACACACCTGAACACAAGGTACGTGAAGCTTGGCTCTACTCTAACGTTCTCAGCTCCCAGCGTCTCAGGGTCAGACCTGACCTACACCTGGACCTTGTGTGACCTGACGACCTTGTGTGACCTGACGACCTTGTGTGACCTGACGACCTTGTGTGACCTGACGAGCCAGGCTCCTGGCACAGAGCATCGTGCTGTCAACTGGACCGTCCAGTGGAATACGCCTGGCCAGTATAGACTGGTTCTGGCGGTGACAAATGAGCTGAGTCATGCAAGTGATTCTTTGGACATCTACGTTGAGGGGGAAATCACAGACCTGCACGTGTTAGTCAGTGAGGGCGTGCTTGCTACAGGTACCAATGTCACTTTACAAAGTTCGGTCAACCCTAGTGCCAGTGGCGTAACCTTCTCGTGGGTGCTGGATGAGGTGACCTTGCAGGGCCCTCAGGTGGTGACCCAGTTTGTAGAGCCTGGCTGTTGGAGCGTCCATCTCCTGGCTTCTAACAACGTCTCCAACATGTCTGCGCATGCGCTAGTCTGTGCCCAACAGCCAGTGGCCGGTCTAGCTATTTTAGATTGTAGTCTGCGCCAGGAGGCTCGGTCTTTGACTGCTCTCAGAGCAAGTCTGTCACAAGGAACAAATGTCACCTTCAGATGGTATATTGAAGACAGCGCTAGCAACATCACTTTACATGGTCAAAATGTCAGCCATTTTTTCCCTGATGAAGGAAGGTATAAGCTTGTACTTGTTGCACAGAATAATATTAGCACTCAGGTTTCTCTGTGCTTTAAAGAACTACAACTCCCTGTAGCTGGTGTCAGACTTACTATTGCAGACCCTAAACCAGACTACATCTTTCAGAATGAAAATGTGACATTCCTAGCAATAGGAAATCATTTTCTTTTTGCCCAGTTTAACTGGACCTTCTCTTCTAAGGGCAGCTACTCTACTCGAACTAATTCCATTCAAGTTAGTTTTGCTGAAGTTGGCAACTACACATTGAATTTGTCTGTCTGGAATGACATCAGTCAGCTAGTGACTAGCCTGGAGTTCAGAGTTCAAACTTTTCTCTGCAAGCTGCCAAAAGTTGCCCATGTTGGATCAGCCAACAGAACAATGTCAAGGTCAGAGAGACTAGAACTGGAGGCAGCAGTAGACCTGCTGGGCTGTCGCGACTACCTGGCCACACATACCTGGCAGGTGTTTCAGGGACCCACCTGTCTGCACCTGGACAAGAAGGTATCTGACTTGCACTCAAAACATTTTCTCACCTTCATTTCATATCTGTAATACATTGACAGCTCCAAACATATTGACAGCTCCAAACATATCTATAATACATTGACAGCTTCAAACATACATTGACAGCTCTAAACATATCTATAATACATTGACAGCTCCAAACATGTCTATAATACATTGACAGCTCCAAACATATCTATAATACATTGACAGCTCCAAACATACATTGACAGCTCTAAACATATCTATAATACATTGACAGCTGCAAACATATCTATAATACATTGACAGCTGCAAACATATCTATAATACATTGACAGCTCCAAACATATCTATAATACATTGACAGCTCCAAACATCTATAATACATTGACAGCTCCAAACATACATTGACAGCTCCAAACATGTCTATAATACATTGACAGTTCCAAACATGTCTATAATACATTGACAGCTATAAACATATCTATAATACATTGACAGCTCCAAACATCTATAATACATTGACAGCTCCAAACATATCTGTAATACATTGACAGCTCCAAACATGTCTATAATACATTGACAGCTCCAAACATATCTATAATACATTGACAGCTCCAAACATGTCTATAATACATTGACAGCTCCAAACATATCTATAATACATTGACAGCTCCAAACATATCTATAATACATTGACAGCTTCAAACATATCTATAATACATTGACAGCTCCAAACATATCTATAATACATTGACAGCTCCAAACATCTATAATACATTGACAGTTCCAAACATATCTATAACACATTGACAGCTCCAAACATCTATAATACTTGACAGCTCCAAACATATCTATAATACATTGACAGCTCCAAACATATCTATAATACATTGACAGCTCCAAACATATCTATAATACATTGACAGCTCCAAACATGTCTATAATACATTGACAGCTTCAAACATATCTATAATACATTGACAGCTCCAAACATATCTATAATACATTGACAGCTCCAAACATCTATAATACATTGACAGTTCCAAACATATCTATAACACATTGACAGCTCCAAACATCTATAATACATTGACAGCTCCAAACATATCTATAATACATTGACAGCTCCAAACATATCTATAATACATTGACAGCTCCAAACATACATTGACAGCTCCATACATACATTGACAGCTCCAAACATATCTGTAATACATTGACAGCTCCAAACATATCTATAATACATTGACAGCTCCAAACATGTCTATAATACATTGACAGCTCCAAACATGTCTATAATACATTGACAGCTCCAAACATACATTGACAGCTCCAAACATTTCTATAATACATTGACAGCTCCAAACATGTCTATAATACATTGACAGCTCCAAACATATCTATAATACATTGACAGCTCCAAACATACATTGACAGCTCCAAAAATGTCTATAATACATTGACAGTTCCAAACATCTATAATACATTGACAGCTCCAAACATACATTGACAGCTCCAAACATGTCTATAATACATTGACAGCTCCAAACATACATTGACAGCTCCAAACATGTCTATAATACATTGACAGCTCCAAACATCTATAATACATTGACAGCTCGAAACATACATTGACAGCTCCAATCATGTCTATAATACATGGACAGTTCCAAACATGTCTATAATACATTGACAGCTCCAAACATATCTATAATACATTGACAGCTCCAAACATACATTGACAGCTCCAAACATGTCTATAATACATTGACAGCTCCAAACATACATTGACAGCTCCAAACACATCTATAATACATTGACAGCTCCAAACATACATTGACAGCTCCAAACATATCTATAATACATTGACAGCTCCAATCATACATTGACAGCTCTAAACATATCTGTAATACATTGACAGCTCCAAACATATCTATAATACATTGAGAGCTCCGAACATATCTATAATACATTGACATTTCCAAACATATCTATAATACACTGACAGCTCCAAACATACATTGACAGCTGCAAACATATCTATAATACATTGACAGCTGCAAACATATCTATAATACATTGACAGCTCCAAACATATCTATAATACATTGACAGCTCCAAACATATCTATAATACATTGACAGCTCCAAACATACATTGACAGCTCCAAACATATCTGTAATACATTGACAGCTCCAAACATACATTGACAGCTCCAAACATACATTGACAGCTCCAAACATATCTATAATACATTGACAGCTCCAAGCATATCTATAATACATTGACAGCTCCAAACATATCTGTAATACATTAACAGCTCCAAACATATCTATAATACATTGACAGCTCCAAACATATCTATAATACATTGACAGCTCCAAACATACATTGACAGCTCCAAACATGTCTATAATACATTGACAGCTCCAAACATACATTGACAGCTCCAAACATATCTATAATACATTGACAGCTCCAAACATACATTGACAGCTCCAAACATGTCTATAATACATTGACAGCTCCAAACATATCTATAATACATTGACAGCTCCAAACATATCTATAATACATTGACAGCTCCAAACATATCTGTAATACATTGACAGCTCCAAACATACATTGACAGCTCCAAACATGTCTATAATACATTGACAGCTCCAAACATATCTATAATACATTGACAGCTCCAAACATGTCTATTATACATTGACAGCTGCAAACATCTATAATACATTGACAGTTCCAAACATATCTATAACACATTGACAGCTCCAAACATCTATAATACATTGACAGCTCCAAACATATCTATAATACATTGACAGCTCCAAACATATCTATAATACATTGACAGCTCCAAACATACATTGACAGCTCCATACATACATTGACAGCTCCAAACATATCTGTAATACATTGACAGCTCCAAACATATCTATAATACATTGACAGCTCCAAACATGTCTATAATACATTGACAGCTCCAAACATGTCTATAATACATTGACAGCTCCAAACATACATTGACAGCTCCAAACATTTCTATAATACATTGACAGCTCCAAACATGTCTATAATACATTGACAGCTCCAAACATATCTATAATACATTGACAGCTCCAAACATACATTGACAGCTCCAAAAATGTCTATAATACATTGACAGTTCCAAACATCTATAATACATTGACAGCTCCAAACATACATTGACAGCTCCAAACATGTCTATAATACATTGACAGCTCCAAACATCTATAATACATTGACAGTTCCAAACATATCTATAACACATTGACAGCTCCAAACATCTATAATACTTGACAGCTCCAAACATATCTATAATACATTGACAGCTCCAAACATATCTATAATACATTGACAGCTCCAAACATATCTATAATACATTGACAGCTCCAAACATGTCTATAATACATTGACAGCTTCAAACATATCTATAATACATTGACAGCTCCAAACATATCTATAATACATTGACAGCTCCAAACATCTATAATACATTGACAGTTCCAAACATATCTATAACACATTGACAGCTCCAAACATCTATAATACATTGACAGCTCCAAACATATCTATAATACATTGACAGCTCCAAACATATCTATAATACATTGACAGCGCCAAACATACATTGACAGCTCCATACATACATTGACAGCTCCAAACATATCTGTAATACATTGACAGCTCCAAACATATCTATAATACATTGACAGCTCCAAACATGTCTATAATACATTGACAGCTCCAAACATGTCTATAATACATTGACAGCTCCAAACATACATTGACAGCTCCAAACATTTCTATAATACATTGACAGCTCCAAACATGTCTATAATACATTGACAGCTCCAAACATATCTATAATACATTGACAGCTCCAAACATACATTGACAGCTCCAAAAATGTCTATAATACATTGACAGTTCCAAACATCTATAATACATTGACAGCTCCAAACATACATTGACAGCTCCAAACATGTCTATAATACATTGACAGCTCCAAACATACATTGACAGCTCCAAACATGTCTATAATACATTGACAGCTCCAAACATCTATAATACATTGACAGCTCGAAACATACCTTGACAGCTCCAATCATGTCTATAATACATGGACAGTTCCAAACATGTCTATAATACATTGACAGCTCCAAACATATCTATAATACATTGACAGCTCCAAACATACATTGACAGCTCCAAACATGTCTATAATACATTGACAGCTCCAAACATACATTGACAGCTCCAAACACATCTATAATACATTGACAGCTCCAAACATACATTGACAGCTCCAAACATATCTATAATACATTGACAGCTCCAATCATACATTGACAGCTCTAAACATATCTGTAATACATTGACAGCTCCAAACATATCTATAATACATTGAGAGCTCCGAACATATCTATAATACATTGACATTTCCAAACATATCTATAATACACTGACAGCTCCAAACATACATTGACAGCTGCAAACATATCTATAATACATTGACAGCTGCAAACATATCTATAATACATTGACAGCTCCAAACATATCTATAATACATTGACAGCTCCAAACATATCTATAATACATTGACAGCTCCAAACATACATTGACAGCTCCAAACATATCTGTAATACATTGACAGCTCCAAACATACATTGACAGCTCCAAACATACATTGACAGCTCCAAACATATCTATAATACATTGACAGCTCCAAGCATATCTATAATACATTGACAGCTCCAAACATATCTGTAATACATTAACAGCTCCAAACATATCTATAATACATTGACAGCTCCAAACATATCTATAATACATTGACAGCTCCAAACATACATTGACAGCTCCAAACATGTCTATAATACATTGACAGCTCCAAACATACATTGACAGCTCCAAACATATCTATAATACATTGACAGCTCCAAACATACATTGACAGCTCCAAACATGTCTATAATACATTGACAGCTCCAAACATATCTATAATACATTGACAGCTCCAAACATATCTATAATACATTGACAGCTCCAAACATATCTGTAATACATTGACAGCTCCAAACATACATTGACAGCTCCAAACATGTCTATAATACATTGACAGCTCCAAACATATCTATAATACATTGACAGCTCCAAACATGTCTATAATACATTGACAGCTGCAAACATATCTATAATACATTGACAGCTCCAAAAGCACTTTGTAATATTAAAGTGATATTCATCTCAAACCAATTGTTGGCACTTTTTGATTGAGATGCCAAAAGATGTATGTACATCTATTAACAGGTTGACTTAGGGGTGACCTTGACCTCCAACCCTACACTGATGGTGCCAGCCCTCACCCTGAGTGCTGGGATATACTGTGTCCGCTTCACTACAGGCTACTACTACAGCAGCATCTCTGTGTCTGTGGAATACACCATCCTGGTGGTCTCATCAGCTCTCAAGGCCGTCATTAGTGGTGGAACAAACAGGTGAGACATTTCTTTAGCTCTAGTGGTGGAACAAACAGGTGAGACATTTCTTTAGCTCTAGTGGTGGAACAAACAGGTGAGACATGTCTTTAGCTCTAGTGGTGGAACAAACAGGTGAGACATTTCTTTAGCTCTAGTGGTGGAACAAACAGGTGAGACATTTCTTTAGCTCTAGTGGTGGAACAAACAGGTGAGACATGTCTTTAGCTCTAGTGGTGGAACAAACAGGTGAGACATGTCTTTAGCTCTAGTGGTGGAACCAACAGGTGAGACATGTCTTTAGCTCTAGTGGTGGAACCAACAGGTGAGACATGTCTTTAGCTCTAGTGGTGGAACCAACAGGTGAGACATGTCTTTAGCTCTAGTGGTGGAACAAACAGGTGAGACATTTCCTTAGCTCTAGTGGTGGAACCAACAGGTGAGACATGTCTTTAGCTCTAGTGGTGGAACAAACAGGTGAGACATGTCTTTAGCTCTAGTGGTGGAACCAACAGGTGAGACATTTCTTTAGCTCTAGTGGTGGAACAAACAGGTGAGACATGTCTTGTGTCTTTAGCTCTAGTGGTGGAACAAACAGGTGAGACATGTCTTGTGTCTTTAGCTCTAGTGGTGGAACAAACAGGTGAGACATGTCTTGTGTCTTTAGCTCTAGTGGTGGAACAAACAGGTGAGACATGTCTTTAGCTCTAGTGGTGGAACAAACAGGTGAGACATGTCTTTAGCTCTAGTGGTGGAACAAACAGGTGAGACATGTCTTGTGTCTTTAGCTCTAGTGGTGGAACAAACAGGTGAGACATGTCTTTAGCTCTAGTGGTGGAACCAACAGGTGAGACATGTCTTGTGTCTTTAGCTCTAGTGGTGGAACCAACAGGTGAGACATGTCTTGTGTCTTTAGCTCTAGTGGTGGAACAAACAGGTGAGACATGTCTTGTGTCTTTAGCTCTAGTGGTGGAACAAACAGGTGAGACATGTCTTGTGTCTTTAGCTCTAGTGGTGGAACAAACAGGTGAGACATGTCTTTAGCTCTAGTGGTGGAACCAACAGGTGAGACATGTCTTGTGTCTTTAGCTCTAGTGGTGGAACAAACAGGTGAGACATGTCTTTAGCTCTAGTGGTGGAACCAACAGGTGAGACATGTCTTGTGTCTTTAGCTCTAGTGGTGGAACAAACAGGTGAGACATGTCTCACGGTGTCTCTCAATTCAACGCTAGATTGTTAAAGCTAATGTTGGTCACTTTGCAGAACGGTGTCTCTCAATTCAACGCTAGATTGTTGAAGCTAATGTTGGTCACTTTGCAGAACGGTGTCTCTCAATTCAACGCTCTGCATGGATGGCAGTCTGTCGTTTGACCCAGATAGCAGTGGCCTGGATGGACCAAGTCTGACATATTCATGGGAATGTTCTAATGTAAGTTCTTGTCTGACATATTTATGGGAATGTTCTAATGTAAGTTCTTGTCTGACATATTTATGGGAATGATCTAATGTAAGTTCTTGTCTGACATATTCATGGGAATGTTCTAATGTAAGTTCTTGCTTACAATAGATCATAATTTATACTCAAGTGTTGGAAGTAATCCCCCAAAGGTAATTGATGGCCATGGTCCCCACAGGTAATTGATGGCTCTGTTCTCCGCAGGTAATTGATGGCTCTGAGTGTTTTGAAAAGACCTTTGAGCCCAAGTTCTGTTCAACAATGTCAAGTCCTGGCACGTACACCATCACTCTGTATGTGTCCGCCATAGACAGGCATGCAAGCACTCAACAGTTTGTAAGTAGAGACCCACATGGCATACATAATGTGCTACAACTAATGAGACATTAACCACATACACAATGTGCTACAACTAATGAGACATTAACCACATACACAATATGCTACAACTAATGAGACATTAACCACATACACAATATGCTACAACTAATGAGACATTAACCACATACACAATATGCTACAACTAATGAGACATTAACCACATACACAATATGCTACAACTAATGAGACATTAACCACATACACAATGTGCTACAACTAATGAGACATTAACCACATACACAATATGCTACAACTAATGAGACATTAACCACATACACAATATGCTACAACTAATGAGACATTAACCACATACACAATATGCTACAACTAATGAGACATTAACCACATACACAATATGCTACAACTAATGAGACATTAACCACATACACAATATGCTACAACTAATGAGACATTAACCACATACACAATATGCTACAACTAATGAGACATTAACCACATACACAATATGCTACAACTAATGAGACATTAACCACATACACAATATGCTACAACCAATGTGACATTTAACCACATACACAATGTGCTACAACCAATGAGACATTAACCACATACACAATATGCTACAACTAATGAGACATTAACCACATACACAATATGCTACAACTAATGAGACATTAACCACATACACAATGTGCTACAACTAATGAGACATTAACCACATACACAATATGCTACAACTAATGAGACATTAACCACATACACAATATGCTACAACTAATGAGACATTAACCACATACACAATATGCTACAACCAATGTGACATTTAACCACATACACAATGTGCTACAACCAATGAGACATTAACCACATACACAATATGCTACAACTAATGAGACATTAACCACATACACAATATGCTACAACTAATGAGACATTTAACCACATACACAATATGCTACAACTAATGAGACATTAACCACATACACAATGTGCTACAACTAATGAGACATTAACCACATACACAATATGCTACAACTAATGAGACATTAACCACATACACAATATGCTACAACCAATGTGACATTTAACCACATACACAATGTGCTACAACCAATGTGACATTTAACCACATACACAATGTGCTACAACTAATGAGACATTAACCACATACACAATATGCTACAACCAATGAGACATTTAACCACATACACAATGTGCTACAACCAATGAGACATTAACCACATTCACAATGTGCTACAACTAATGAGACATTAACCACATACACAATATGCTACAACTAATGAGACATTTAACCACATACACAATATGCTACAACTAATGAGACATTAACCACATACACAATATGCTACAACCAATGAGACATTTAACCACATACACAATGTGCTACAACCAATGAGACATTAACCAGATACACAATGTGCTACAACTAATGAGACATTAACCACATACACAATATGCTACAACTAATGAGACATTAACCACATACACAATATGCTACAACTAATGAGACATTAACCACATACACAATATGCTACAACTAATGAGACATTAACCACATACACAATATGCTACAACTAATGAGACATTAACCACATACACAATATGCTACAACCAATGTGACATTTAACCACATACACAATGTGCTACAACCAATGAGACATTAACCACATACACAATATGCTACAACTAATGAGACATTAACCACATACACAATATGCTACAACTAATGAGACATTAACCACATACACAATATGCTACAACTAATGAGACATTAACCACATACACAATATGCTACAACTAATGAGACATTTAACCACATACACAATGTGCTACAACTAATGAGACATTAACCACATACACAATGTGCTACAACTAATGAGACATTTAACCACATACACAATGTGCTACAACCAATGAGACATTAACCACATACACAATGTGCTACAACTAATGAGACATTTAACCACATACACAATATGCTACAACTAATGAGTCATTTACTTCCTGACTATCATCAATGTGATACCAACAGTGAATTTTGATTTTGTCCTCAGGTTTTGGTTGGTCCTACTGTATACAATTGGGAGTATTTTGTCCTACTGTATACAATTGGTTTGATTTTGTCCTACTGTATACAATAGGTTTGATTTTGTCCTGCTGTATACAATAGGTTTGATTTTGTCCTACTGTATACAATTGGTTTGATTTTGTCCTCAGGTTTTGGTTGGTCCTACTGTATACAATTGGTTTGATTGTGTCCTGCTGTATACAATTGGTTTGATTGTGTCCTCAGGTTTTGGTTGAATCAAGTCCTGACCAAGTGCCAGTCGTCAGTGTCACATGCATGTCTTGTGACAGATTCAGAAATTACCGCGTCAGTTTCAGCCAGACTGTCGTCCTCACAGCTGGGTGCCAGACATGCAGCTGTAGTATGGAGTTCAGATGGAAGGTTTGTATGGGAGCTGTGGAAGGTTTGTATGGCAGCTGTGGAAGGTTTGTATGGGAGCTGTGGAAGGTTTGTATGGAGTTTAGATGGAAGGTTTGTATGGGAGCTGTGGAAGGTTTGTATGGCAGCTGTGGAAGGTTTGTATGGGAGCTGTGGAAGGTTTGTATGGGAGCTGTGGAAGGTTTGTATGGAGTTTAGATGGAAGGTTTGTATGGGAGCTGTGGAAGGTTTGTATGGCAGCTGTGGAAGGTTTGTATGGGAGCTGTGGAAGGTTTGTATGGGAGCTGTGGAAGGTTTGTATGGGAGCTGTGGAAGGTTTGTATGGCAGCTGTGGAAGGTTTGTATGGGAGCTGTGGAAGGTTTGTATGGAGTTCAGATGGAAGGTTTGTATGGAGTTCAGATGGAAGGTTTGTATGGGAGCTGTGGAAGGTTTGTATGGGAGCTGTGGAAGGTTTGTATGGAGTTTAGATGGAAGGTTTGTATGGGAGCTGTGGAAGGTTTGTATGGGAGCTGTGGAAGGTTTGTATGGGAGCTGTAGAAGGTTTGTATGGGAGCTGTGGAAGGTTTGTATGGAGTTTAGATGGAAGGTTTGTATGGGAGCTGTGGAAGGTTTGTATTGGAGCTGTAGAAGGTTTGTATGGGAGCTGTAGAAGGTTTGTATTGGAGCTGTAGAAGGTTTGTATGGGAGCTGTGGAAGGTTTGTATGGGAGCTGTGGAAGGTTTGTATTGGAGCTGTAGAAGGTTTGTATTGGAGCTGTAGAAGGTTTGTATGGGAGCTGTGGAAGGTTTGTATGGAGTTCAGATGGAAGGTTTGTATGGGAGCTGTGGAAGGTTTGTATGGGAGCTGTGGAAGGTTTGTATGGCAGCTGTGGAAGGTTTGTATGGCAGCTGTGGAAGGTTTGTATGGGAGCTGTGGAAGGTTTGTATGGGAGCTGTGGAAGGTTTGTATGGGAGCTGTGGAAGGTTTGTATGGGAGCTGTGGAAGGTTTGTATGGGAGCTGTGGAAGGTTTGTATGGGAGCTGTGGAAGGTTTGTATGGGAGCTGTGGAAGGTTTGTATGGGAGCTGTGGAAGGTTTGTATGGGAGCTGTGGAAGGTTTGTATGGGAGCTGTGGAAGGTTTGTATGGAGTTCAGATGGAAGGTTTGTATGGGAGCTGTGGAAGGTTTGTATGGGAGCTGTGGAAGGTTTGTATGGAGTTTAGATGGAAGGTTTGTATGGGAGCTGTGGAAGGTTTGTATGGGAGCTGTGGAAGGTTTGTATGGGAGCTGTAGAAGGTTTGTATGGGAGCTGTGGAAGGTTTGTATGGAGTTTAGATGGAAGGTTTGTATGGGAGCTGTGGAAGGTTTGTATTGGAGCTGTAGAAGGTTTGTATGGGAGCTGTAGAAGGTTTGTATTGGAGCTGTAGAAGGTTTGTATGGGAGCTGTGGAAGGTTTGTATGGGAGCTGTGGAAGGTTTGTATTGGAGCTGTAGAAGGTTTGTATTGGAGCTGTAGAAGGTTTGTATGGGAGCTGTGGAAGGTTTGTATGGAGTTCAGATGGAAGGTTTGTATGGGAGCTGTGGAAGGTTTGTATGGGAGCTGTGGAAGGTTTGTATGGGAGCTGTGGAAGGTTTGTATGGGAGCTGTGGAAGGTTTGTATGGCAGCTGTGGAAGGTTTGTATGGCAGCTGTGGAAGGTTTGTATGGGAGCTGTGGAAGGTTTGTATGGGAGCTGTGGAAGGTTTGTATGGGAGCTGTGGAAGGTTTGTATGGGAGCTGTGGAAGGTTTGTATGGGAGCTGTGGAAGGTTTGTATGGGAGCTGTGGAAGGTTTGTATGGGAGCTGTGGAAGGTTTGTATGGGAGCTGTGGAAGGTTTGTATGGAGTTCAGATGGAAGGTTTGTATGGGAGCTGTGGAAGGTTTGTATGGGAGCTGTGGAAGGTTTGTATTGGAGCTGTGGAAGGTTTGTATGGGAGCTGTGGAAGGTTTGTATGGGAGCTGTGGAAGGTTTGTATGGGAGCTGTGGAAGGTTTGTATGGGAGCTGTGGAAGGTTTGTATGGGAGCTGTGGAAGGTTTGTATGGGAGCTGTGGAAATATTTGTATGATACAGTATATAAGGCTGAGATCTGTATTCCTCAGGTGTTTGAGGGGCTGCAAGAGTTGTCCTTAGAGAGCTCTCACATTCTGGTCACTGGCGCCAGCCTTGTTCTTAACAAGTGGGGAGCATTGAAGGATGGCCAAAACTACACATTTGTGGCCAGTGGCCAGTGCCCTGGCCAGAGGGCAGGCTCATCGTCGCTGACACTTCCAGCCAATCTCCCACCATCTGGCGGTCACTGTTCCATCTCCCCAACAACTATAGTCCCTCTTGAAGAACAGGTAAATAGCTAGCCTGTAGCTCTAGTAATCAGAAAGAGGATTGAGGCTAAATTGTTGGCGCCTCATGTGGTGGTTCATTGGTAGGTGATGGGGAAGGCAATGAAACATCTACTTAAGCATTGTTGTGTGACCTACTTAGGTCGAGTCATTTTTATTTTGACATTGTATAATTCCTTATATGGAATGATGGTGTAACACCTGGGGTTTTTCCACTGACTTATTAAGGTGTTTGAGACATAGAAATTTTCCATTAAAATCTGATTGAATGATTCTGATCAGATGATTATCCCAACCAATGGCGACATGAGTTGAGGATAACCTCCCCTGTCACAGAAGTCTTTAATTGCACTGCACACTCGCAACACGAGGCAGTTTTTCTTGACCTGGCAGTCTACGAGGCCGTTTTACCTTGGTCAGGTTGCCGTCCATATTGTCCGGCTATAGACTCTGACCATTTGAACGTGAGAGTACTTAAGACCTGTGTGTGCCTTGCTTTTTTAAGTTGATTTGGTCTTCTAGTTTAATATTACTTGTCGCTAAGTAATTCTAGAAACTACAGCAGTGTTGTGTGGCCTGTAGCTGTTCTTTAGACAGTGTAGAAATCTGTGATAGTGATTTTTCCTACATTTTGTAAGTTGGGTTTTTGATATTTTATACATTAAATATTTTAACTAGTTTAACCTTGTGTTCGGCCACATCTGTGTTCGCTGATTAAAAGGTCGTATGTAGATTGGATGAGTGTTAATTACAATAGTATCACTAGCTTCCCTAGACATTAAATTCGAGCCCTAGTGGTCGTTGTGTTAAGTGTTCATCCACTTAGGCCGTAAGGCATTTGCATATGACCCCGAAAAAAGAATCCGGGGACGTTCTCCTTCTATTTGGCTGATAGATAGGTTAACGTTACAAAGTGGGGGCTCGTCCGGGATTTAATCTGTCGTTCCAGTTGTTGGTTATATCAGTTGAATACTAAGGTTAGTTGGATTTAGTTGTTTTTATATCCAGTAGCGTAGTGTTCTTACAACGCGCGCTCAGGCTAGAGTATCTAGGTCAAATAAGCAGACGTGTCACGTCCTACATTTAGAGGTCAAGTACACGGCCCAACGCTGTGTATTAATTTAAAGAATCTAGGCTTGTTGTGATTTTCAAGTTAGTGTTATGGAGTCTTTTTTGGCTAATCCTACTGTTGAAGATGTAGAAAAGTTGAGTAGAAAAGTTTTGGTTAGTGTAGTTAAGGAATTGAAATTGGATTATTCTGTTACGCAGAAGTCAGAGGTGTTGAGAGATAAAATTGTTGTTCATTTCATTAATGAAGGAGTATTTGATGAAAGTTTGTTGGCTGGTGTGTTGCTCCGCGAGGAGAAAACTCTAGAGAAGGTAGAATTAGAAGCTAGAATTGCTTTAAAGAAGGAGAAAGTTGCTTTAGAGAAGGAAAAAGTTGCTTTAGAGAAACAGGAGTTAGAGGCTAAAATTGCTTTAGATAAGAGGAGGTTGGAATTAGAATTTGGTCAAGTTAGTGATGTCACTTCTCTGGTAGATCCAAAAAAGTTGTCGGTAGGGCAAGTGATTGCCAAATTTGGGAAATTAGTTCCTAAATTTGATGAAACAGATTTGGTTGTTTTCTTTAACTCGTTTGAGAGTTTAGCGAAGACATGTGAATGGCCCGAAACTTCCATTACTGCTTTATTGAGCTCTGTCCTTACTGGGAAAGCTGCAAAAACATACCAGGCACTCTCTCACGACGTTCAAAATAATTATAGTTTGGTCAAGACTGCCATTTTAAAGGCCTACGCACTGACGCCCGAGGCCTATCGGACAAAATTCCGAACACTCCGCAAGTTACCCACACAATCATATGTGGAATTTCTCTTTGAAAAGGAGAAAATATTCTCAAGGTGGCTACACTCTGAGGAAGTTTCTGAGTTTGAGAAACTCAGGTCACTTATCCTAAGGGAGGAATTCCTATCGTCCCTGCCTGAAGAGATACGACTACACATACTGGATAACAAGATAACTGACATCCAGAAGGCTGCTGAGTCGGCTGACACATATATGTTGGTGCATAAGAAACCACCAGTGTCAGGAAACCGCCTCAACCCCGTGCTTCCCCTTTTTGGCAGCAATCCTCCTGTTGGCCAACATTTGAAGACATCACAGTCCAGAGAGAAACCAAGATCAACTCTCAATCGTCGAGCAGTATGCCAGTTCTGCAAAAGGCCTGGTCACCATGTCAAGGACTGTTACAAACGTCTTCAAAATAACAGAGAGGTGGTGCGTACTTCTGCGCACTATGCTCTATCCCCTCAAGCAGCCAGTTCAACTATGAACTCTAGAATTCTAAAGGACTCTAACCCTAAGTGTCCGCAAGAAGGTAGTCAAGTCTCCACACATTATGTGCAGTCACATTTTGACTGTTCTCGCCTCCATCCAGTTTCTTCCGAGTCTACCGATCTCGAGAGATCGAGAAAAGTTGACTTTTCATCTTTTATTGCTGAAGCCATCATTAGCAAACCAGGTGATCCGTTGTCTCAGAAGAATATCACCGTTCTAAGAGACACAGGAGCGTCACAATCACTCCTTTTGAAAAGTTCAATGGACATTTCACCAGAGACGAACACCGGAAGGATTTCCATTATCCAGGGAGTGGGGACAAAATCTACTGTCGTCCCTCTACACAAGTTTGCCTTGAAACATCATCTCGTCGAAGGTGAGGTCATTTTAGGTGTGATAGATAGTATTCCAGTCCCAGGAGTACACCTACTTCTAGGGAATGACCTTGCGGGAAGCAAAGTATACCCCTGTACGGTTTCAGACCCTTTGTCAACAGTTCCAGATAATGATTATGAACTGTATCCTGCATGTGCGGTGACAAGAAGCCAGACCAAACAATTGGCTGACACAACGTCTGAACCACATCTACCATCATCGTCAAGAAATTCGATTCCCAAACTGGAGTCTATGCTTCCAGAAAAAACAAGCCTGGGCTTACCCCTGAGGATATCTCAGGAAGACATCATTAAAGCTCAACAAGTCGACGCGGAACTCAAAGCAACGGTCGAAAAATCTCTATCATCTGACGATGGAGAATATTTCTCCGAGAACGGCCTCTTCTTTCGTCGCGCTATACCAGTGAATGCCTCACCAGCCGAACCATGGTTGGGTAAAAACCAGCTGTGGGTTCCTCCACCTTATCGGCATGAAATACTTAAACTAGCACATGACCATCCAATGTCAGCACACCCAGGAGTCACTAAAACAACGGCGAAGATCAAAGAACTGTTCTTTTGGCCCAAAATGAGAAAAGATGTGTCGCGTTACTGTAGAAGTTGCACGAACTGTCAGTTGGCCGGAAAGCCAAACCAGACAATTCCTAAGGCCCCTTTGAGTCCGATTCCTGTATTAGAAGAACCTTTTTCTAAAATCGTCATGGACTGTGTAGGTCCCTTGCCTAAAACCAAGGCGGGCAACGAGTACCTACTTACCTTTATGTGTTCAAGTACCCGTTTTCCCGAGGCGATTCCCTTACGGAACATTAAGGCAAAGACTGTAGTCAGAGCCATGACCCGGTTCTTCACTACCTTTGGATTACCTAGAATCGTGCAAACAGATCAAGGCAGCAACTTCACCAGTCACCATTTTCAGGAAGCGCTAGCCAAGCTAGGCGTTACCCACATCACCAGCTCAGCCTACCACCCTCAGTCTCAAGGCGTACTTGAGAGGTTCCACCAAACCCTCAAAACCATGCTAAGGACATTCGCTAACAGTAACACCCAATGGGATGAGTCTGTTCCTTGGATTATTTTCGCCGCGAGGGACTGTGTCCAGGACTCTTTAGGCTACTCGCCTTTTCAACTTGTGTTTGGACATTCTGTCCGTGGCCCCCTGAAGCTGATACACGAACGTTGGACAGGTACCAGTGATCATCCAGTGGAAAACTTCGACGATTTTCACGTTCGACTGAAAGCCGTGTGCGAAATGGCTCACAAGAACTTAAGAAAGGCCCAAGTGAGAATGAAAGAACTGTATGATAAGAGTTCTTGTAAACGAACATTCAATCCAGGCGACAAAGTTCTTGTGCTAGTACCTAATCTGAACAATGCGTTATCCTTGAGATATTGTGGACCCTTTACTGTGCATTCAAAATTAAGTGATTTGAACTATGTTGTCAATACGCCCGACAGAAGAAAGAAACAGACAGTGTATCATGTCAACTCACTGAAAAAGTATTATGATAATTGTAACAATTTTCAATCCACAGCTAAAATTAATTTACCTGTATGTTCTAATGTTTCTGATGATGTGATACACGATAAATTGAAACCCCCAAAATTGGTAAATTCTTCCTTTTTAGATAATTTGAATGTCCACCTTATGCATTTGTCCACAGAGGAAAGCCATAGGTTGTCTCAGTTGTTTGAGACGTTTCCCTCTATTTTTGGGGATGTCCCCAAAGAAGCGAAAGTTCCACCTCATGATGTAGTCGTAGGTGACGCAAAACCCATTAAACAACACCCCTATAGAGTTAACCCGGAAAAAGCTGCTTTGATAAAAGATGAAATTGATTATATGCTCAAGAATGATATCATTGAGCCCAGTTTCAGCAACTGGAGTTCCCCATGTCTCCTAGTACCGAAAGACGGTGGATCTTTCAGGTTTGTGACCGACTTTAGGAAGGTGAATGCGCTCACCAAAGCTGATTCCTATCCCTTACCTCGGATAGAAGACGTTATTGATAAAGTTGGTCAAGCTAAGATAATTTCCAAAATTGATTTACTTTCAGGATACTGGCAAATCCCCTTATCTGACCGTGCAAAAGACATATCTGCTTTTGTAACCCCTAATGGTTTTTATAGATACAAACGTATGCCCTTTGGTATGCGAAATGCTGGTCAAACTTTCCAGAGAGTCATTAACTCTGTCATTGCTGACATAGACCAATGTGAGGCCTACATAGATGATATAGTTGTATTTTCTAATACTTTTGAAGAACATATTGTTCAATTGACTAACCTTTTTAGAAAACTGTCTGAAGTTAATTTTACTGTAAACTTACATAAAAGTGATTTCTGTAAAGCTTCAATTACCTATTTGGGTTATCAAGTGGGAACGAACCAAGTTCGGCCCATTGAAGCTAAAGTAGATGCTATTGTAAGGTTACCACCTCCCAAAAATTGTAAAGAGATCAAAAAGTTCCTTGGGATGGCTGGTTACTATAGGCGGTTCTGTCAAAACTTTTCAGCTATTGCTGAACCTCTTACTGCATTATTGAAAAAGGGTGTTGAGTTTGAATGGTCAAATAAATGTCAAGAAGCCCTTTTAACCATTAAGTCATTTTTATCAAATGCTCCTGTTATGGCCGCACCAAATTTTAGCAAACCCTTTAAACTTGCCATTGATGCTAGCAACTTAGCCATTGGCTCAGTCCTATTTCAAGAAGACAACATGGGAATTGACCATCCCATTGCCTTTTTTTCCAGGAAGTTAAATGAAAACCAAAAGAATTATTCTACTATTGAAAAAGAAGCTTTAGCTTTGGTTTTGTCATTACAACATTTTGAAGTCTATGTCTCTTCTTCAACCAATCCAGTCAGAGTGTTTTCTGACCATGATCCCCTGAAATTTACCTCTAAGTTAGGACAGACAAATCAAAGAATATTGAGATGGTGCTTATATTTCCAAAATTTTAATCTGGAAATTTCACACATTAAGGGTAGTGATAATGTTGTGGCTGATTGTTTGTCAAGGATGTAAAATCTTGTTACACACATTGATCATGTGACATGCTTTGTGGTTCATTAGGACCATAGACAGGTTTTGTTTGAGTGTCACTCATATGAAAATGAGTGGTGTGAGTTTTGAATTTTTTTCAAAATTCCAATCCTGTTGAATATTTTGTTTATTTTCAGGTGAACCTTAATTAAAGGTGGTTTTTGATTATATGTAATCTTTTATAATAAAATGTCTCATATGACTCAATTGATATTGTAGCTAGTCATTGAAATAAAGGTCTTACCCTGGCGGGTTTACCACTTTTAATATTCTCATGGAAATATTGTAATACCCTTTCCTGAGGGATTTTGATGTATAATTACTTTTTGAAGGGTTACTCCCCTTTCACCAATTGTAAAAGTTGGAGTTACTTCCCTTTTATGTTCAGGGATATTTTCATCTGGTATTATGATTTTGATTGCTTACATTTGTAAAACATTTTTTGTTATTTCATTGCCAGATTGGTTCCTTATGTATGTTCTTGTGGAACCTATCTGTCACTTCCAAAAAGGGAGGGGATGTGACCTACTTAGGTCGAGTCATTTTTATTTTGACATTGTATAATTCCTTATATGGAATGATGGTGTAACACCTGGGGTTTTTCCACTGACTTATTAAGGTGTTTGAGACATAGAAATTTTCCATTAAAATCTGATTGAATGATTCTGATCAGATGATTATCCCAACCAATGGCGACATGAGTTGAGGATAACCTCCCCTGTCACAGAAGTCTTTAATTGCACTGCACACTCGCAACACGAGGCAGTTTTTCTTGACCTGGCAGTCTACGAGGCCGTTTTACCTTGGTCAGGTTGCCGTCCATATTGTCCGGCTATAGACTCTGACCATTTGAACGTGAGAGTACTTAAGACCTGTGTGTGCCTTGCTTTTTTAAGTTGATTTGGTCTTCTAGTTTAATATTACTTGTCGCTAAGTAATTCTAGAAACTACAGCAGTGTTGTGTGGCCTGTAGCTGTTCTTTAGACAGTGTAGAAATCTGTGATAGTGATTTTTCCTACATTTTGTAAGTTGGGTTTTTGATATTTTATACATTAAATATTTTAACTAGTTTAACCTTGTGTTCGGCCACATCTGTGTTCGCTGATTAAAAGGTCGTATGTAGATTGGATGAGTGTTAATTACAATAGTATCACTAGCTTCCCTAGACATTAAATTCGAGCCCTAGTGGTCGTTGTGTTAAGTGTTCATCCACTTAGGCCGTAAGGCATTTGCATATGACCCCGAAAAAAGAATCCGGGGACGTTCTCCTTCTATTTGGCTGATAGATAGGTTAACGTTACAGTTGTATATAGGATCAAAACTAACATTGCTAAATATTTTTTGCTTCAGGTTTTAGTCAGGTGTTTTGATTGGCTGGACGCAGATGATCCCAACAGCTCATTGGTCTACACCATCTATGTGGACGTGGGCCACCATGATGCCAGCCACCAGCAGACAGACAGCTACTTGCTGTACTCTGGCACTAGCCCCTCGCAGGCTGTCTACCTTGGTGCCACTTCAGGAACCTCTGCCACTCTCAGGGTCATGGTCTCTGACCTCTTTGGTGCCATGGCTGCAGGTGGAGCCAGGTTTGTAGTTTGGTGACCTTTATGGGAGATATGTTTGTATTTGGTGACCTTTAGGGGAACCAGGTTTGTAGTTTGGTGACCTTTATGGGAGCCAGGTTTGTAGTTTGGTGACCTTAATGGGAGATATGTTTGTATTTGGTGACCTTTAGGGGAACCAGGTTTGTAGTTTGGTGACCTTTATGGGAGCCAGGTTTGTAGTTTGGTGACCTTTATGGGAGATATGTTTGTATTTGGTGACCTTTAGGGGAACCAGGTTTGTAGTTTGGTGACCTTTATGGGAACCAGGTTTGTAGTTTGGTGACCTTTAGGGGAACTAGGTTTGTAGTTTGGTGACCTTTAGGGGAACCAGGTTTGTAGTTTGGTGACCTTTAGGGGAACCAGGTTTGTAGTTTGGTGACCTTTATGGGAACCAGGTTTGTAGTTTGGTGACCTTTAGGGGAGCCAGGTTTGTAGTTTGGTGACCTTTAGGGGAGCCAGGTTTGTAGTTTGGTGACCTTTAGGGTACCAGGTTTGTAGTTTGGTGACCTTTAGGGGAACCAGGTTTGTAGTTTGGTGACCTTTAGGGGAACTAGGTTTGTAGTTTGGTGACCTTTAGGGGAACCAGGTTTGTAGTTTGGTGACCTTTAGGGGAACCAGGTTTGTAGTTTGGTGACCTTTATGGGAACCAGGTTTGTAGTTTGGTGACCTTTAGGGGAGCCAGGTTTGTAGTTTGGTGACCTTTAGGGGAGCCAGGTTTGTAGTTTGGTGACCTTTAGGGTACCAGGTTTGTAGTTTGGTGACCTTTAGGGGAACCAGGTTTGTAGTTTGGTGACCTTTATGGGAACCAGGTTTGTAGTTTGGTGACCTTTAGGGGAACCAGGTTTGTAGTTTGGTGAGCTTTAGGGGAACCAGGTTTGTAGTTTGGTGACCTTTAGGGGAACCAGGTTTGTAGTTTGGTGACCTTTAGGGGAGCCAGGTTTGTAATTTGGTGACCTTTAGGGGAGCCAGGTTTGTAGTTTGGTGACCTTTAGGGTACCAGGTTTGTAGTTTGGTGACCTTTATTTCCCAGTCTGATTACCTTCAAGCCAGCAGCTTTACCAAGCAACAAGTCTGTGAGTGAGTACTTGTTTGAGCAGACTGACCAGGAGCTCTCTGCACTGGTCAAGCAAGGCCTGCCCATCTCACTGCTGCAGTACGCAATGGCCCTGGGCCAGCAGCTCAACAGCCAGTCCCAACTTGAGCAGGACGCTGGCAGGGGGAGGCAGGCGGAGCAGAGCCGCGCTGCTATACGTGATGCCCTCACAATATGTTTGGCCACATCAGTTCCCATCACAACAATGAAGGATGTTCAGCAGATGGCATTTGCCTTGAGGCTTTTAACAGTTAGTATCTATATATAGAATACCTGCTTGCATCATCTGATTTGCTCTTTAATCATCTTTTTAAATGAACTTTAAAGGTCCATAATCCAACTAACTTAGCACTTAAAAGCTAGGAACATTCTGTTCTCATCACTTATTGTTTAGGCTGTACTAGCTGCCAACAGCCAAAAGCTCACTTGTATTTTGTTGGCTGTACTAGCTGCCAAAAGCTCACTTGTATTTTGTTGGCTGTACTAGCTGTCCACAGCCAAAAGCTCACTTGTATTTTGTTGTTGGCTGTACTAGCTGCCAACAACCAAAAGCTCACTTGTATTTTGTTGGCTGTACTAGCTGCCAAAAGCTCACTTGTATTTTGTTGGCTGTACTAGCTGCCAACAACCATTAGCTCACTTGTATTTTGTTGGCTGTACTAGCTGCCAAAAGCTCACTTGTATTTTGTTGGCTGTACTAGCTGCCAAAAGCTCACTTGTATTTTGTTGGCTGTACTAGCTGCCAAAAGCTCACTTGTATTTTGTTGGCTGTACTAGCTGCCAAAAGCTCACTTGTATTTTGTTGGCTGTACTAGCTGCCAAGAGCTCACTTGTATTTTGTTGTTGGCTGTACTAGCTGCCAAAAGCTCACTTGTATTTTGTTGGCTGTACTAGCTGCCAAAAGCTCACTTGTATTTTGTTGTTGGCTGTACTAGCTGCCAACAAACAAAAGCTCACTTGTATTTTGTTGGCTGTACTAGCTGCCAAGAGCTCACTTGTATTTTGTTGTTGGCTGTACTAGCTGCCAAAAGCTCACTTGTATTTTGTTGGCTGTACTAGCTGCCAAAAGCTCACTTGTATTTTGTTGTTGGCTGTACTAGCTGCCAACAACCAAAAGCTCACTTGTATTTTGTTGGCTGTACTAGCTGCCAACAACCAAAAGCTCACTTGTATTTTGTTGGCTGTACTAGCTGCCAACAACCAAAAGCTCACTTGTATTTTGATTTTTTAGAACTACCCTGTGGAGTACCTGACAGAGGACAGTCAGCTGATGATGGTCGCTGCCCTCAGGAGCATGAGGGCCATCTTGCAGCAGTCAGTGCTGTCTGGCCTGGAGCCATCAGATGTGCCAACAGAGGACCTGCTCAGTGTGCTGGCCAATCTGATTCACGCCGCCAACACCCGCATCTATTCCAGCACTCAGCTCTGGGAGTCAGGAAAGACAATCAGCATTGAGGACTTCAGCAGCAAGTTTAGAGAGCTGAGACCAGAAGTTTCTTCCATTGTCAGCCAGATGGAGTTTGTCAGCATCCAGCTAGGGGAGGCCCACAGGAGAGCCATCAGCTCGTTTGCTGTGCCCATGCTGGAGGAGGTGCTGGTGGCCACACTCCAAACTCTGCTGACACAGCCTGGACATCTGGACTTCCACTTGGATGGGATCCAGGTAACCATGGTAACACCTGACAACACTCATTGTACAGCAACACTCCTGCAGTCAATCAAAACAGAGACTTTGATGGAAAGCTATTATAAAATGGTTTTCAAATTGGAAAATAGTGTAAAAATAGTGTAAAAATAGTGTAAAAATAGTGTAAAAATAGTGTAAAAAAATGTTTTGTTCCAGTGAGAATGGACAGAGTGTTGTCACCCACAACTTGGCTTTATAAAACAGTTCAATAGTTTGATTCTTAACTTATTCAAATTTCAATTCTACAATTTTTAGCACAAAAAGGAATTTGGAATGACAAATTTCTCCTTAAATTGAACAGCTTTTTTTCCTAATGTTGGTACCATTTCTCTTCCTAATGTTGGTACAATTTGTCTTCCTAATGCCTATTTCAACATTTGAATGGGGTGTGTCTATTTCAACATTTGAATGTGGCATGTCTATTTCAACATTTGAATGTGGCATGTCTATTTCAACATTTGAATGTGGCATGTCTATTTCAACATTTGAATGTGTTGTGTCTATTTCAACATTTGAATGTGGCATCTCTATTTCAACATTTGAACTTGTTTATTTTATTTAGGTGAAGGCTGTGCGCACGCTAGCAAAAGATATTGAGCTGGAGAGTTGGTCAGAGAGGACCAAGGTCCTGATGAGCTCACAGATTTTGTCAGCTGTCAAACAAGAGAGGGAGGAGGTCCTGGAGGTCCTGGTCAGCCACCGACAGAACCCCTACACATACGGCCACTCTGCTGCAGCTACCATGCCTGTCCAAACGGTCTCATTTTATGAAACCAATGGCACTCAAATCAAGATCCACGACCTGAGTCAGCAGGCCAGCATCCAGATCCAAACATTGTCTAGCAATGGCTCAGTCAACTTGACCAACAACCCAGCCAGTAGCTCAGTCAACTTGACCAACAACCCAGCCAGTAGCTCAGTCAACTTGACCAACAACCCAGCCAGTAGCTCAGTCAACTTGACCAACAACCCAGCCAGTAGCTCAGTCAACTTGACCAACAACCCAGCCAGTAGCTCAGTCAACTTGACCAGCAACCCAGCCAGTAGCTCAGTCAACTTGACCAACAACCCAGCCAGTAGCTCAGTCAACTTGACCAGCAACCCAGCCAAAGATTTACTGTACAAGATGGTAGAAATATTCCCCAAGAAAAATCAAATTTGGGAGATGCGTTTGCCAAATGTTGAACGAGGTGTGGGAATACATGTTCAGGTACATACTTATTATGTTGATGTACTAAGCTATGTGCATGTCTTTAACCTTTGAACCCTACACTTCTGACTAAGAAATGCCCATTTCCCTGGAAGATTATATAGAGAAAGATGTGGGTAGTTGTTGTCCTGAGACCAGTAGAGTTGTTGTCCTGAGACCAGTAGAGTTGTTGTCCTGAGACCAGTAGAGTTGTCCTGAGACCAGTAGAGTTGTCCTGAGACCAGTAGAGTTGTTGTCCTGAGACCAGTAGAGTTGTTGTCCTGAGACCAGTAGAGTTGTTGTACTGAGACCAGTAGAGTTTTCCTGAGACCAGTAGTTATTGTCCTTAGATCAGTAGAGTTGTTGTCCTGAGACCAGTAGAGTTGTTGTCCTGAGACCAGTAGAGTTGTTGTCCTGAGACCAGTAGAGTTGTTGTCCTGAGACCAGTAGAGTTGTTGTCCTGACACCCGTAGAGTTGTCCTGAGACCAGTAGAGTTGTTGTCCTGAGACCAGTAGAGTTGTTGTCCTGAGACCAGTAGAGTTGTTGTCCTGAGACCAGTAGAGTTGTTGTCCTGAGACCATTAGAGTTGTTGTCCTGACATCTGTAGAGTTGTTGTCCTGAGACCAGTAGAGTTGTTGTCCTGAGACCAGTAGAGTTGTTGTCCTGACACCAGTAGAGTTGTCCTGAGACCAGTAGAGTTGTCCTGACACCAGTAGAGTTGTTGTCCTGAGACCAGTAGAGTTGTTGTCCTGACACCAGTAGAGTTGTTGTCCTGAGACCAGTAGAGTTGTCCTGAGACCAGTAGTTGTTGTCCTGAGACGAGTAGAGTTGTCCTGAGACCAGTAGAGTTGTTGTCCTGAGACCAGTAGAGTTGTTGTCCTGACACCAGTAGAGTTGTTGTCCTGAGACCAGTAGAGTTGTTGTCCTGAGACCAGTAGAGTTGTTGTCCTGAGACCAGTAGAGTTGTTGTCCTGAGACCAGTAGAGTTGTTGTCCTGAGACCAGTAGAGTTGTTGTCCTGAGACCAGTAGAGTTGTTGTCCTGAGACCAGTAGAGCTGTTCTCCTGAGACCAGTAGAGTTGTTGTCCTGAGACCAGTAGAGTTGTTGTCCTGAGACCAGTAGAGTTGTTGTCCTAAGACCAGTAGAGTTGTCCTGAGACCAGTAGAGTTGTTGTCCTGAGACCAGTAGAGTTGTTGTCCTGAGACCAGTAGAGTTCTCCTGAGACTAGAAGAGTTGTTGTCCTGAGATCAGTAAAGTTGTTGTCCTGAGACCAGTAGAGTTGTTGTCCTGAGACCAGTAGAGTTCTCCTGAGACTAGTAGAGTTGTTGTCCTGAGATCAGTAGAGTTGTTGTCCTAAGACCAGTAGAGTTGTTGTCCTGAGACCAGTAGAGTTGTCCTGAGACCAGTAGAGTTGTCCTGAGACCAGTAGAGTTGTTGTCCTGAGACCAGTAGAGTTGTCCTGAGACCAGTAGAGTTGTCCTGAGACCAGTAGAGTTGTTGTCCTGAGACCAGTAGAGTTGTAGTCCTGAGACCAGTAGAGTTGTCCTGAGACCAGTAGAGTTGTTGTCCTGAGACCAGTAGAGTTGTTGTTCTAGAGACCAGTAGAGTTGTTGTCCTGAGATCAGTAGAGTTGTTGTCCTGAGACCAGTAGAGTTGTCCTGAGACCAGTAGAGTTGTCCTGAGATCAGTAGAGTTGTTGTCCTGGGACCAGTAGAGTTGTCCTGAGACCAGTAGAGCTGTTGTCCTGAGACCAGTAGAGTTGTTGTCCTGAGACCAGTAGAGTTGTCCTGAGACCAGTAGAGTTGTCCTGAGACCAGTAGAGTTGTTGTCCTGAGATCAGTAGAGTTGTTGTCCTGAGACCAGTAGAGTTCTCCTGAGATCAGTAGAGTTGTTGTCTTGAGACCAGTAGAGTTGTCCTGAGACCAGTAGAGTTGTCCTGAGACCAGTAGAGTTGTCCTGAGACCAGTAGAGTTGTTGTCCTGAGATCAGTAGAGTTGTCTTGAGACCAGTAGAGCTGTTGTCCTGAGATCAGTAGAGTTGTTGTCCTGAGACCAGTAGAGTTCTCCTGAGACTAGTAGAGTTGTTGTCCTGAGATCAGTAGAGTTGTTGTCCTAAGACCAGTAGAGTTGTTGTCCTGAGACCAGTAGAGTTGTTGTCCTGAGATCAGTAGAGTTGTTGTCCTGAGACCAGTAGAGTTGTTGTCCTGAGACCAGTAGAGTTGTTGTCCTGAGATCAGTAGAGTTGTTGTCCTGAGACCAGTAGAGTTGTTGCCCTGAGACCAGTAGAGTTGTTGTCCTGAGACCAGTAGAGTTGTCCTGAGACCAGTAGAGTTGTCCTGAGACCAGTAGAGTTGTTGTCCTGAGACCAGTAGAGTTGTTGTCCTGAGACCAGTAGAGTTGTTGTACTGAGACCAGTAGAGTTTTCCTGAGACCAGTAGTTATTGTCCTTAGATCAGTAGAGTTGTTGTCCTGAGACCAGTAGAGTTGTTGTCCTGAGACCAGTAGAGTTCTCCTGAGACTAGTAGAGTTGTTGTCCTGAGATCAGTGAAGTTGTTGTCCTGAGACCAGTAGAGTTGTTGTCCTGAGACCAGTAGAGTTGTTGTCCTGAGACCAGTAGAGTTGTTGTCCTGAGACCAGTAGAGTTGTTGTCCTGAGACCAGTAGAGTTGTCCTGAGACCAGTAGAGTTGTCCTGAGACCAGTAGAGTTGTTGTCCTGAGATCAGTAGAGTTGTTGTCCTGAGACCAGTAGAGTTCTCCTGAGACCAGTAGAGTTGTTGTCCTGAGATCAGTAGAGTTGTTGTCCTGAGACCAGTAGAGTTCTCCTGAGATCAGTAGAGTTGTTTTCCTGAGACCAGTAGAGTTGTTGTCCTGAGATCAGTAGAGTTGTTGTCCTGAGACTAGTAGAGTTGTCCTGAGACCAGTAGAGTTGTCCTGAGATCAGTAGAGTTGTTGTCCTGAGACCAGTAGAGTTGTTGTCCTGAGATCAGTAGAGTTGTTGTCCTGAGACCAGTAGAGTTGTCTTGAGACCAGTAGAGTTGTCCTGAGACCAGTAGAGTTGTTGTCCTGAGACCAGTAGAGTTGTCCTAAGACAAGTAGAGTTGTTGTCCTGAGACCAGTAGAGTTGTCCTGAGACCAGTAGAGTTGTCGTCCTGAGATCAGTAGAGTTGTCCTGAGACCAGTAGAGTTGTCCTGAGACCAGTAGAGTTGTACTGAGACCAGTAGAGTTGTTGTCCTGAGACCAGTAGAGTTGTTGTCCTGAGACCAGTAGAGTTGTTGTCCTGAGACCAGTAGAGTTGTTGTCCTGAGACCAGTAGAGTTGTTGTCCTGAGACCAGTAGAGTTGTTGTCCTGAGATCAGTAGAGTTGTTGTCCTGAGACCAGTAGAGTTGTCCTGAGATCAGTAGAGTTGTTGTCCTGGGACCAGTAGAGTTGTCCTGAGACCAGTAGAGCTGTTGTCCTGAGACCAGTAGAGTTGTCCTGAGACCAGTAGAGTTGTCCTGAGACCAGTAGAGTTGTTGTCCTAAGATCAGTAGAGTTGTTGTCCTGAGACCAGTAGAGTTCTCCTGAGATCAGTAGAGTTGTTGTCCTGGGACCAGTAGAGTTGTCCTGAGACCAGTAGAGTTGTTGTCTTGAGACCAGTAGAGTTGTCCTGAGACAAGTAGAGTTGTTGTCCTGATACCAGTAGAGTTGTCCTGAGACCAGTAGAGTTGTCCTGAGACCAGTAGAGTTGTTGTCCTGAGATCAGTAGAGTTGTCCTGAGACCAGTAGAGTTGTCCTGAGACCAGTAGAGTTGTCCTGAGACCAGTAGAGTTGTTGTCCTGAGATCAGTAGAGTTGTCTTGAGACCAGTAGAGTTGTCCTGAGACCAGTAGAGTTGTCCTGAGACCAGTAGAGTTGTTGTCCTGAGACCAGTAGAGTTGTCTTGAGACCAGTAGAGTTGTTGTCCTGAGACCAGTAGAGTTGTCCTGAGACCAGTAGAGTTGTCCTGAGACCAGTAGAGTTGTTGTCCTGGGACCAGTAGAGTTGTCCTGAGACCAGTAGAGTTGTCCTGAGACCAGTAGAGTTGTTGTCCTGAGACCAGTAGAGTTCTCCTGAGACCAGTAGTTATTGTCCTTAGATCAGTAGAGTTGTTGTCCTGAGACCAGTAGAGTTGTTGTCCTGAGACCAGTAGAGTTGTTGTCCTGAGACCAGTAGAGTTGTCCTGAGACCAGTAGAGTTGTTGTCCTGAGATCAGTGAAGTTGTTGTCCTGAGACCAGTAGAGTTGTTGTCCTGAGACCAGTAGAGTTGTTGTCCTGAGACCAGTAGAGTTGTTGTCCTGAGACCAGTAGAGTTGTTGTCCTGAGACCAGTAGAGTTGTCCTGAGACCAGTAAAGTTGTCCTGAGACCAGTAGAGTTGTTGTCCTGAGATCAGTAGAGTTGTTGTCCTGAGACCAGTAGAGTTCTCCTGAGACCAGTAGAGTTGTTGTCCTGAGATCAGTAGAGTTGTTGTCCTGAGACCAGTAGAGTTGTTGTCCTGAGATCAGTAGAGTTGTTGTCCTGAGACCAGTAGAGTTGTCCTGAGACCAGTAGAGTTGTCCTGAGATCAGTAGAGTTGTTGTCCTGAGACCAGTAGAGTTGTAGTCCTGAGATCAGTAGAGTTGTTGTCCTGAGACCAGTAGAGTTGTCTTGAGACCAGTAGAGTTGTCCTGAGACCAGTAGAGTTGTTGTCCTGAGACCAGTAGAGTTGTCCTGAGACCAGTAGAGTTGTTGTCCTGAGACCAGTAGAGTTGTCCTGAGACCAGTAGAGTTGTTGTCCTGAGATCAGTAGAGTTGTTGTCCTGAGACCAGTAGAGTTGTCCTGACACCTGAAGAGTTGTTGTCCTGGGACCAGTAGAGTTGTCCTGAGACCAGTAGAGTTGTCCTGAGACCAGTACAGTTGTACTGAGACCAGTAGAGTTGTTGTCCTGAGACCAGTAGAGTTGTTGTCCTGAGACCAGTAGAGTTGTTGTCCTGAGACCAGTAGAGTTGTTGTCCTGAGACCAGTAGAGTTGTTGTCCTGAGACCAGTAGAGTTGTTGTCCTGAGACCAGTAGAGTTGTTGTCCTGAGATCAATAGAGTTGTTGTCCTGAGACCAGTAGAGTTGTCCTGAGATCAGTAGAGTTGTTGTCCTGGGACCAGTAGAGTTGTCCTGAGACCAGTAGAGCTGTTGTCCTGAGACCAGTAGAGTTGTCCTGAGACCAGTAGAGTTCTCCTGAGACCAGTAGAGTAGTTGTCCTGAGATCAGTAGAGTTGTTGTCCTGAGACCAGTAGAGTTCTCCTGAGATCAGTAGAGTTGTTGTCCTGGGACCAGTAGAGTTGTCCTGAGACCAGTGGAGTTGTTGTCTTGAGACCAGTAGAGTTGTCCTGAGACCAGTAGAGTTGTTGTCCTGATACCAGTAGAGTTGTCCTGAGACCAGTAGAGTTGTCCTGAGACCAGTAGAGTTGTTGTCCTGAGATCAGTAGAGTTGTCCTGAGACCAGTAGAGTTGTCCTGAGACCAGTACAGTTGTACTGAGACCAGTAGAGTTGTTGTCCTGAGACCAGTAGAGTTGTCTTGAGACCAGTAGAGTTGTTGTCCTGAGACCAGTAGAGTTGTTGTCCTGAGACCAGTAGAGTTGTTGTCCTGAGACCAGTAGAGTTGTTGTCCTGAGACCAGTAGAGTTGTTGTCCTGAGATCAATAGAGTTGTTGTCCTGAGACCAGTAGAGTTGTCCTGAGATCAGTAGAGTTGTTGTCCTGGGACCAGTAGAGTTGTCCTGAGACCAGTAGAGCTGTTGTCCTGAGACCAGTAGAGTTGTCCTGAGACCAGTAGAGTTCTCCTGAGACCAGTAGAGTAGTTGTCCTGAGATCAGTAGAGTTGTTGTCCTGAGACCAGTAGAGTTCTCCTGAGATCAGTAGAGTTGTTGTCCTGGGACCAGTAGAGTTGTCCTGAGACCAGTGGAGTTGTTGTCTTGAGACCAGTAGAGTTGTCCTGAGACCAGTAGAGTTGTTGTCCTGATACCAGTAGAGTTGTCCTGAGACCAGTAGAGTTGTCCTGAGACCAGTAGAGTTGTTGTCCTGAAATCAGTAGAGTTGTCCTGAGACCAGTAGAGTTGTCCTGAGACCAGTAGAGTTGTCCTGAGACCAGTAGAGTTGTTGTCCTGAGATCAGTAGAGTTGTCTTGAGACCAGTAGAGTTGTCCTGAGACCAGTAGAGTTGTTGTCCTGAGACCAGTAGAGTTGTCCTGAGACCAGTAGAGTTGTTGTCCTGAGACCAGTAGAGTTGTCCTGAGACCAGTAGAGTTGTTGTCCTGAGATCAGTAGAGTTGTTGTCCTGAGACCAGTAGAGTTGTCCTGACACCTGAAGAGTTGTTGTCCTGGGACCAGTAGAGTTGTCCTGAGACCAGTAGAGTTGTCCTGAGACCAGTACAGTTGTACTGAGACCAGTAGAGTTGTTGTCCTGAGACCAGTAGAGTTGTTGTCCTGAGACCAGTAGAGTTGTTGTCCTGAGACCAGTAGAGTTGTTGTCCTGAGACCAGTAGAGTTGTTGTCCTGAGACCAGTAGAGTTGTTGTCCTGAGACCAGTAGAGTTGTTGTCCTGAGACCAGTAGAGTTGTTGTCCTGAGACCAGTAGAGTTGTTGTCCTGAGATCAATAGAGTTGTTGTCCTGAGACCAGTAGAGTTGTCCTGAGATCAGTAGAGTTGTTGTCCTGGGACCAGTAGAGTTGTCCTGAGACCAGTAGAGCTGTTGTCCTGAGACCAGTAGAGTTGTCCTGAGACCAGTAGAGTTCTCCTGAGACCAGTAGAGTTGTTGTCCTGAGACCAGTAGAGTTCTCCTGAGATCAGTAGAGTTGTTGTCCTGGGACCAGTAGAGTTGTCCTGAGACCAGTGGAGTTGTTGTCTTGAGACCAGTAGAGTTGTCCTGAGACCAGTAGAGTTGTTGTCCTGATACCAGTAGAGTTGTCCTGAGACCAGTAGAGTTGTCCTGAGACCAGTAGAGTTGTTGTCCTGAGATCAGTAGAGTTGTCCTGAGACCAGTAGAGTTGTCCTGAGACCAGTAGAGTTGTCCTGAGACCAGTAGAGTTGTTGTCCTGAGATCAGTAGAGTTGTCTTGAAACCAGTAGAGCTGTTGTCCTGAGATCAGTAGAGTTGTTGTCCTGAGACCAGTAGAGTTGTCTTGAGACCAGTAGAGTTGTTGTCCTGAGACCAGTAGAGTTGTCCTGAGACCAGTAGAGTTGTCCTGAGACCAGTAGAGTTGTTGTCCTGAGATCAGTAGAGTTGTCCTGAGACCAGTAGAGTTGTCCTGAGACCAGTAGAGTTGTTGTCCTGAGATCAGTAGAGTTGTCTTGAGACCAGTAGAGCTGTCCTGAGATCAGTAGAGTTGTTGTCCTGGGACCAGTAGAGTTGTCCTGAGATCAGTAGAGTTGTTGTCCTGGGACCAGTAGAGTTGTCCTGAGACCAGTAGAGTTCTCCTGAGACCAGTAGAGTTGTTGTCCTGAGATCAGTAGAGTTGTTGTCCTGAGACCAGTAGAGTTGTTGTCTTGAAACCAGTAGAGTTGTTGTCCTGAGACCAGTAGAGTTGTTGTCCTGAGACCAGTAGAGTTGTCTTGAGACCAGTAGAGTTGTTGTCCTGAGACCAGTAGAGTTGTCCTGAGACCAGTAGAGTTGTCCTGAGACCAGTAGAGTTGTTGTCCTGAGATCAGTAGAGTTGTCCTGAGACCAGTAGAGTTGTCCTGAGACCAGTAGAGTTGTTGTCCTGAGATCAGTAGAGTTGTCTTGAGACCAGTAGAGCTGTCCTGAGATCAGTAGAGTTGTTGTCCTGGGACCAGTAGAGTTGTCCTGAGACCAGTAGAGCTGTTGTCCTGAGACCAGTAGAGTTGTCCTGAGACCAGTAGAGTTCTCCTGAGACCAGTAGAGTTGTTGTCCTGAGATCAGTAGAGTTGTTGTCCTGAGACCAGTAGAGTTGTTGTCCTGAGATCAGTAGAGTTGTTGTCCTGAGACCAGTAGAGTTGTCCTGAGACCAGTAGAGTTGTCCTGAGATCAGTAGAGTTGTTGTCCTGAGACCAGTAGAGTTGTTGTCCTGAGATCAGTAGAGTTGTTGTCCTGAGACCAGTAGAGTTGTCTTGAGACCAGTAGAGTTGTCCTGAGACCAGTAGAGTTGTCCTGAGACCAGTAGAGTTGTTGTCCTGAGACCAGTAGAGTTGTCCTGAGACCAGTAGAGTTGTTGTCCTGAGATCAGTAGAGTTGTTGTCCTGAGACCAGTAGAGTTGTCCTGACACCTGAAGAGTTGTTGTCCTGGGACCAGTAGAGTTGTCCTGAGACCAGTAGAGTTGTCCTGAGACCAGTACAGTTGTACTGAGACCAGTAGAGTTGTTGTCCTGAGACCAGTAGAGTTGTTGTCCTGAGACCAGTAGAGTTGTTGTCCTGAGACCAGTAGAGTTGTTGTCCTGAGACCAGTAGAGTTGTTGTCCTGAGACCAGTAGAGTTGTTGTCCTGAGACCAGTAGAGTTGTTGTCCTGAGATCAATAGAGTTGTTGTCCTGAGACCAGTAGAGTTGTCCTGAGATCAGTAGAGTTGTTGTCCTGGGACCAGTAGAGTTGTCCTGAGACCAGTAGAGCTGTTGTCCTGAGACCAGTAGAGTTGTCCTGAGACCAGTAGAGTTCTCCTGAGACCAGTAGAGTAGTTGTCCTGAGATCAGTAGAGTTGTTGTCCTGAGACCAGTAGAGTTCTCCTGAGATCAGTAGAGTTGTTGTCCTGGGACCAGTAGAGTTGTCCTGAGACCAGTGGAGTTGTTGTCTTGAGACCGGTAGAGTTGTCCTGAGACCAGTAGAGTTGTTGTCCTGATACCAGTAGAGTTGTCCTGAGACCAGTAGAGTTGTCCTGAGACCAGTAGAGTTGTTGTCCTGAGATCAGTAGAGTTGTCCTGAGACCAGTAGAGTTGTCCTGAGACCAGTAGAGTTGTCCTGAGACCAGTAGAGTTGTTGTCCTGAGATCAGTAGAGTTGTCTTGAGACCAGTAGAGCTGTTGTCCTGAGATCAGTAGAGTTGTTGTCCTGAGACCAGTAGAGTTGTCTTGAGACCAGTAGAGTTGTTGTCCTGAGACCAGTAGAGTTGTCCTGAGACCAGTAGAGTTGTCCTGAGACCAGTAGAGTTGTTGTCCTGAGATCAGTAGAGTTGTCCTGAGACCAGTAGAGTTGTCCTGAGACCAGTAGAGTTGTCCTGAGACCAGTAGAGTTGTTGTCCTGAGATCAGTAGAGTTGTCTTGAGACCAGTAGAGCTGTTGTCCTGAGATCAGTAGAGTTGTTGTCCTGAGACCAGTAGAGTTGTCTTGAGACCAGTAGAGTTGTTGTCCTGAGACCAGTAGAGTTGTCCTGAGACCAGTAGAGTTGTCCTGAGACCAGTAGAGTTGTTGTCCTGGGACCAGTAGAGTTGTCCTGAGACCAGTAGAGTTGTCCTGAGACCAGTAGAGTTGTTGTCCTGAGACCAGTAGAGTTCTCCTGAGACCAGTAGTTATTGTCCTTAGATCAGTAGAGTTGTTGTCCTGAGACCAGTAGAGTTGTTGTCCTGAGACCAGTAGAGTTGTTGTCCTGAGACCAGTAGAGTTCTCCTGAGACTAGTAGAGTTGTTGTCCTGAGATCAGTGAAGTTGTTGTCCTGAGACCAGTAGAGTTGTTGTCCTGAGACCAGTAGAGTTGTTGTCCTGAGACCAGTAGAGTTGTTGTCCTGAGACCAGTAGAGTTGTTGTTCTGAGACCAGTAGAGTTGTCCTGAGACCAGTAGAGTTGTCCTGAGACCAGTAGAGTTGTTGTCCTGAGATCAGTAGAGTTGTTGTCCTGAGACCAGTAGAGTTCTCCTGAGACCAGTAGAGTTGTTGTCCTGAGATCAGTAGAGTTGTTGTCCTGAGACCAGTAGAGTTCTCCTGAGATCAGTAGAGTTGTTGTCCTGAGACCAGTAGAGTTGTTGTCCTGAGATCAGTAGAGTTGTTGTCCTGAGACCAGTAGAGTTGTCCTGAGACCAGTAGAGTTGTCCTGAGATCAGTAGAGTTGTTGTCCTGAGACCAGTAGAGTTGTTGTCCTAAGATCAGTAGAGTTGTTGTCCTGAGACCAGTAGAGTTGTTGTCCTGAGACCAGTAGAGTTGTTGTCCTGAGACCAGTA
Organism: Physella acuta; assembly: GCF_028476545.2. NCBI lineage: Eukaryota > Metazoa > Mollusca > Gastropoda > Physidae > Physella > Physella acuta. Next base: position 527,877 of record NW_026732268.1, read on the forward strand.
GAGTTGTTGTCCTGAGACCAGTAGAGTTGTCCTGAGACCAGTAGAGTTGTTGTCCTGAGACCAGTAGAGTTGTTGTCCTGAGACCAGTAGAGTTGTTGTCCTGAGACCAGTAGAGTTGTTGTCCTGAGACCAGTAGAGTTGTCCTGAGATCAGTAGAGTTGTTGTCCTGAGACCAGTAGAGTTGTTGTCCTGAGACCAGTAGAGTTGTTGTCCTGAGACCAGTAGAGTTGTTGTCCTGAGATCAGTAGAGTTGTCCTGACACCTGAAGAGTTGTTGTCCTGGGACCAGTAGAGTTGTCCTGAGACCAGTAGAGTTGTCCTGAGACCAGTAGAGTTGTTTTCCTGAGACCAGTAGAGTTGTTGTCCTGAGACCAGTAGAGTTGTTGTCCTGAGACCAGTAGAGTTGTTGTCCTGAGACCAGTAGAGTTGTTGTCCTGAGACCAGTAGAGTTGTTGTCCTGAGACCAGTAGAGTTGTTGTCCTGAGACCAGTAGAGTTGTTGTCCTGAGATCAGTAGAGTTGTTGTCCTGAGACCAGTAGAGTTCTCCTGAGATCAGTAGAGTTGTTGTCCTGGGACCAGTAGAGTTGTCCTGAGACCAGTAGAGTTGTTGTCTTGAGACCAGTAGAGTTGTCCTGAGACCAGTAGAGTTGTTGTCCTGATACCAGTAGAGTTTTCCTGAGACCAGTAGAGTTGTCCTGAGACCAGTAGAGTTGTTGTCCTGAGATCAGTAGAGTTGTCCTGAGACCAGTAGAGTTGTCCTGAGACCAGTAGAGTTGTCCTGAGACCAGTAGAGTTGTTGTCCTGAGATCAGTAGAGTTGTCTTGAGACCAGTAGAGCTGTTGTCCTGAGATCAGTAGAGTTGTTGTCCTGAGACCAGTAGAGTTGTCTTGAGACCAGTAGAGTTGTTGTCCTGAGACCAGTAGAATTGTCCTGAGACCAGTAGAGTTGTCCTGAGACCAGTAGAGTTGTTGTCCTGAGACCAGTAGAGTTGTCCTGAGACCAGTAGAGTTGTCCTGAGACCAGTAGAGTTGTTGTCCTGAGACCAGTAGAGTTGTCCTGAGACCAGTAGAGTTGTTGTCCTGAGACCAGTAGAGTTGTCCTGAGACCAGTAGAGTTGTTGTCCTGAGACCAGTAGAGTTGTCCTGAGACCAGTAGAGTTGTTGTCCTGAGACCAGTAGAGTTGTCCTGAGATCAGTAGAGTTGTTGTCCTGAGACCAGTAGAGTTGTCCTGAGACCAGTAGAGTTGTTGTCCTGAGACCAGTAGAGTTGTTGTCCTGACACCAGTAGAGTTGTTGTCCTGAGACCAGTAGAGTTGTTGTCCTGACACCAGTAGAGTTGTTGTCCTGAGACCAGTAGTTTTCCTGAGACCAGTAGAGTTTTTGTACTGAAACAACATTTGTTTGCTTATTATTATCTTATTAATGTATATACTAAATGTTTCTGTAGTTATTGTGTTGGTACACAAACTATTGGAAAAAGAAATGATGAAACTTTGTCCTTTCAGCTGAGGATCCATTTTCTACCCAATAAGACAGGTATATCAACACACATTGGTACGAATGTGCTGGTGTACCTGGGGGTCAACTTTAGCCCCTCCCCCACCAGGTTTCACCAGTTCCTCAACCTGAGCACAGACCTAATGGCCCCAGGGGTCGACCACACCCAATTTTCTTTTTTCATCAAGTAGGTCAATTTTGTTCTCTTCATCTTTTTCTTTATACCTCTGATAACATGAAACATTAAATTTTGTTATACCTCTGATAACATGAAACAGCTGATCCACATGTTTTCTGTCCGAACAAAGCAATTCCATGTGTTCTAATTTTGTTTCATCTAAAACATGTCTTACTGTCTGTATGCTTATAACTTTGTTTCATCTAAAACATGTCTTACTGTCTGTATGCTTATAACTTTGTTTCATCTAAAACATGTCTTACTGTCTGTATGCTTATAACTTTGTTTCATCTAAAACATGTCTTACTGTCTGTATGCTTATAACTTTGTTATGTCTCAAAAAGATATGTTAGTACCTGTATGCTTGTAACTAATGGACCTGACCATGACAGGCACCACCAATCTGTTGTTTGACCAATGACAGGCACCACCAATCTGTTGTTTGACCAATGACAAGCACCACCAATCTGTTGTTTGACCAATGACAAGCACCACCAATCAGTTTGTTGTTTGACCAATGACAGGCACCACCAATCTGTTTGTTGTTTGACCAATGACAAGCACCACCAATCTGTTTGTTGTTTGACCAATGACAAGCACCACCAATCTGTTTGTTGTTTGACCAATGACAGGCACCACCAATCTGTTGTTTGACCAATGACAAGCACCACCAATCAGTTTGTTGTTTGACCAATGACAGGCACCACCAATCAGTTTGTTGTTTGACCAATGACAGGCACCACCAATCAGTTTGTTGTTTGACCAATGACAGGCACCACCAATCAGTTTGTTGTTTGACCAATGACAGGCACCACCAATCAGTTTGTTGTTTGACCAATGACAGGCACCACCAATCAGTTTGTTGTTTGACCAATGACAGGCACCACCAATCAGTTTGTTGTTTGACCAATGACAGGCACCACCAATCTGTTGTTTGACCAATGACAGACACCACCAATCTGTTGTTTGACCAATGACAGACACCACCAATCTGTTGTTTGACCAATGACAGGCACCACCAATCAGTTTGTTGCTGACCATAACACGCACCACCAATCTGTTGTTTGACCAATGACAGACACCACCAATCAGTTGTTTGACCAATGACAGGCACCACCAATCTGTTGTTTGACCAATGACAGGCACCACCAATCAGTTTGTTGTTTGACCAATGACAGGCACCACCAATCTGTTTGTTGTTTGACCAATGACAAGCACCACCAATCTGTTGTTTGACCAATGACAGGCACCACCAATCTGTTTGTTGTTTAACCAATGACAGGCACCACCAATCAGTTTGTAGTTTGACCAATGACAAGCACCACCAATCAGTTTGTAGTTTGACCAATGACAGGCACCACCAATCAGTTTGTTGTTTGACCAATAACATGCACCACCAATCAGTTTGTTGTTTGACCAGTGACATGCACCACCAATCTGTTGTTTGACCAGTGACATGCACCACCAATCTGTTTGTTGTTTGACCAATGACAAGCACCACCAATCTGTTTGTTGTTTGACCAATGACAAGCACCGCCAATCTGTTGTTTGACCAATGACAGGCACCACCAATCAGTTTGTTGTTTGACCAATGACAAGCACCACCAATCTGTTGTTTGACCAATGACAGACACCACCAATCTGTTGTTTGACCAATGACAAGCACCACCAATCTGTTGTTTGACCAATGACAGGCACCACCAATCTGTTGTTTGACCAATGACAGGCACCACCAATCAGTTTGTTGTTTGACCAATGACAAGCACCACCAATCTGTTTGTTGTTTGACCAATGACAAGCACCACCAATCAGTTTGTTGTTTGACCAATGACAAGCACCACCAATCTGTTGTTTGACCAATGACAGGCACCACCAATCAGTTTGTTTGACCAGTGACAAGCACCACCAATCAGTTTGTTGTTTGACCAATGACAGGCACCACCAATCTGTTGTTTGACCAATGACAGGCACCACCAATCTGTTGTTTGACCAATGACAAGCACCACCAATCTGTTGTTTGACCAATGACAGGCACCACCAATCAGTTTGTTGTTTGACCAATGACAAGCACCACCAATCTGTTTGTTGTTTGACCAATGACAAGCACCACCAATCTGTTTGTTGTTTGACCAATGACAAGCACCACCAATCTGTTGTTTGACCAATGACAGGCACCACCAATCAGTTTGTTGTTTGACCAATGACAAGCACCACCAATCTGTTTGTTGTTTGACCAATGACAAGCACCACCAATCTGTTTGTTGTTTGACCAATGACAAGCACCACCAATCTGTTTGTTGTTTGACCAATGACAAGCACCACCAATCTGTTTGTTGTTTGACCAATGACAAGCACCACCAATCTGTTGTTTGACCAATGACAGGCACCACCAATCTGTTTGTTGTTTGACCAATGACAGGCACCACCAATCTGTTGTTTGACCAATGACAAGCACCACCAATCTGTTGTTTGACCAATGACAAGCACCACCAATCTGTTGTTTGACCAATGACAGGCACCACCAATCAGTTTGTTGTTTGACCAATGACAAGCACCACCAATCTGTTTGTAGTTTGACCAATGACAGGCACCACCAATCTGTTGTTTGACCAATGACAAGCACCACCAATCAGTTTGTTGTTTGACCAATGACAGGCACCACCAATCAGTTTGTTGTTTGACCAATGACAAGCACCACCAATCAGTTTGTTGTTTGACCAATGACAGGCACCACCAATCTGTTGTTTGACCAATGACAAGCACCACCAATCTGTTGTTTGACCAATGACAAGCACCACCAATCTGTTTGTTGTTTGACCAACGACAAGCACCACCAATCAGTTTGTTGTTTGACCAATGACAAGCACCACCAATCAGTTTGTTGTTTGACCAATGACAAGCACCACCAATCTGTTGTTTGACCAATGACAAGCACCACCAATCTGTTGTTTGACCAATGACAAGCACCACCAATCTGTTGTTTGACCAATGACAGGCACCACCAATCAGTTTGTTGTTTGACCAATGACAAGCACCACCAATCTGTTGTTTGACCAATGACAGGCACCACCAATCTGTTTGTTGTTTGACCAATGACAGGCACCACCAATCTGTTGTTTGACCAATGACAAGCACCACCAATCTGTTTGTTGTTTAACCAATGACAGGCACCACCAATCAGTTTGTTGTTTGACCAATGACAAGCACCACCAATCTGTTTGTTGTTTAACCAATGACAGGCACCACCAATCTGTTTGTTGTTTGACCAATGACAGGCACCACCAATCTGTTTGTTGTTTGACCAATGACAGGCACCACCAATCTGTTGTTTGACCAATGACAGGCACCACCAATCTGTTGTTTGACCAATGACAAGCACCACCAATCTGTTGTTTGACCAATGACAGGCACCACCAATCAGTTTGTTGTTTGACCAATGACAGACACCACCAATCAGTTTGTTGCTGACCATAACATGCACCACCAATCAGTTTGTTGTTTGACCAGTGACCTGCGAGGCACAGACAAGCTTGTGGCTGTAGCTACCAATGCTGATGTGCACCACACTGTGCAGCTCTCTGTGGCTGTCTACTTCTCCTTCTGCCAGTATTTTAACAGCTCCACTCAGCAGTGGTCACATGATGGCTGCAGGGCCAGAGAAGAGTCTACAGCCACTCTCACATCCTGCGTCTGCAACCACCTGACCTCATTCAGTGGCGCTGGAATTGTTTCTCTTGCTGATATAGATTTTGCTGACTTTGCTGTAAGTCAGATTTAAATAAAACTAGTATTAACATTCTCATGTATGCTTAAATAAAATAAAACTAGCATTTAAATTCTTATGTATGCTAAAATAAAATAAAAACTAGCATTTTTATTCTTTTGAATGCTAGAATAAAATAAAACTAGCATTTAAATAGTCAAATAGGCTGAAATAGATTGGTAGTTGCATTTGGTGTGGCCATTGCTTCATGTATTTTTGTCTCTCTCTTCAGAACTTTGACTTGGCTACAAATCCTGTCGTCTTCATCGCTGTTGCCATCTTGTTTATTCTTTACGTCATCGCTTTCATTTTGTGTCGCCATTTTGACATTCAAAACCTGAAACGTATTTCTAAAATGCCGTTGTGTGGCAGGGATGGAGCTTTTAAATATCAGGTCACAGTAGTGACTGGAAGACACTTGGGTGCAGGTAAAGATCAGGTAGACAGTTGGGTGCAGGTAAAGATCAGGTAGACAGTTGGGTGCAGGTAAAGATCAGGTAGACAGTTGGGTGCAGGTAAAGATCAGGTAGACAGTTGGGTGCAGGTAAAGATCAGGTAGACAGTTGGGTGCAGGTAAAGATCAGGTAGACAGTTGGGTGCAGGTAAAGATCAGGTAGACAGTTGGGTGCAGGTAAAGATCAGGTAGACAGTTGGGTGCAGGTAAAGATCAGGTAGACAGTTGGGTGCAGGTAAAGATCAGGTAAACAGGTATTAATAATTACTCGTTGTGAATTATAATAATGAACTAGTTAGACAAGATCTATTGTCATATATTTAATTTCATATCCATTTAGGAACCAGTGCCCACGTTGGCATCAAGCTTTATGGGAGCCAGTGCAAAGGTGAAGCAAGGCATATCACTAAGCCAGGGGCATTTCAGCGCAATTGTCGGGACACCTTTCTGATAGCACACGATGATGATCTAGGGGACATAGAAAAAATTCTGATTTGGCATGACAACACAGGGTTAAGTCCCTCTTGGTACCTGTCTAAAGTGCTGGTTGAAGACCTCCAGACTAGGTCCAGGTCCACCTTCACCATCAACACATGGCTCTCTCTAGACAAAGGTAGCATCCAGCACACAGCACTGTCTCAAGGTAGGCTTTAGATCATAGCTCACCACATGAACCACACACTTGTTCACCACATGAACCACACACTTGTTCACCACATGAACACTTGTTCACCACATGAACCACGCACTTGTTCACCACATGAACCACACACTTGTTCACCACATGAACCACACACTTGTTCACCACATGAACCACACACTTGTTCACCACATGAACCACACACTTGTTCACCACATGAACCACACACATGTTCACCACATGAATCACATACTTGTTCACCACATGAACCACACGAACAGTTGTTCACCACATGAACCACACACATGTTCACCACATGAACCACACACTTGTTCACCACATGAACACTTGTTCACCACATGAACCACACACTTGTTCACCACATGAATCACACACTTGTTCACCACATGAACCACACGAACAGTTGTTCACCACATGAACCACACACATGTTCACCACATGAACCACACACTTGTTCACCACATGAACACTTGTTCACCACATGAACCACACACTTGTTCACCACATGAACCACACACTTGTTCACCACATGAATCACACACTTGTTCACCACATGAACCACACGAACAGTTGTTCACCACATGAACCACACACATGTTCACCACATGAACCACACACTTGTTCACCACATGAACACTTGTTCACCACATGAACCACACACTTGTTCACCACATGAACCACACACTTGTTCACCACATGAACCACACACTTGTTCACCACATGAACCACACACATGTTCACCACATGAACACTTGTTCACCACATGAACCACACACATGTTCACCACATGAACCACACACTTGTTCACCACATGAACCACACACTTGTTCACCACATGAACCACACACTTGTTCACCACATGAACACTTGTTCACCACATGAACCACACACTTGTTCACCACATGAATCACACACTTGTTCACCACATGAACCACACGAACAGTTGTTCACCACATGAACCACACACATGTTCACCACATGAACCACACACTTGTTCACCACATGAACACTTGTTCACCACATGAACCACACACTTGTTCACCACATGAACCACACACTTGTTCACCACATGAACCACACACTTGTTCACCACATGAACCACACACATGTTCACCACATGAACACTTGTTCACCACATGAACCACACACATGTTCACCACATGAACCACACACTTGTTCACCACATGAACCACACACTTGTTCACCACATGAACACTTGTTCATCACATGAACCACACACTTGTTCACCACATGAACCACACACTTGCTCACCACATGAACCACACACTTGTTCACCACATGAACAGTTGTTCACCACATGAACCACACACTTGTTCACCACATGAACCACACACTTGTTCACCACATGAACCACACACTTGTTCACCACATGAACCACACACTTGTTCACCACATGAACCACACACTTGTTCACCACATGAACACTTGTTCATCACATGAACCACACACTTGCTCACCACATGAACCACAAACTTGTTCACCACATGAACCACACACTTGCTCACCACATGAACCACACACATGTTAACCACATAAACCACACACTTGTTCACCACATGAACCACAAACATGTTCACCACATGAACCACACACTTGCTCACCACATGAATCACACACTTGTTCACCACATGAACCACACAAACAGTTGTTCACCACATGAACCACACACATGTTCACCACATGAACCACACACTTGTTCACCACATGAACACTTGTTCACCACATGAACCACACACATGTTCACCACATGAACCACACACTTGTTCACCACATGAACCACACACTTGTTCACCACATGAACCACACACATGTTCACCACATGAACCACACACATGTTCACCACATGAACCACACACATGTTCACCACATGAACCACACACTTGTTCACCACATGAACCACACACATGTTAACCACATAAACCACACACTTGTTCACCACATGAACCACACACATGTTCACCACATGAACCACACACTTGCTCACCACATGAATCACACACTTGTTCACCACATGAACCACACGAACAGTTGTTCACCACATGAACCACACACATGTTCACCACATGAACCACACACTTGTTCACCACATGAACACTTGTTCACCACATGAACCACACACATGTTCACCACATGAACCACACACTTGTTCACCACATGAACCACACACTTGTTCACCACATGAACCACACACATGTTCACCACATGAACCACACACTTGTTCACCACATGAACCACACACATGTTCACCACATGAACCACACACTTGTTCACCACATGAACACGTGTTCACCACATGAACACTTGTTCACCACATGAACCACACACTTGTTCACCACATGAACCACACACTTGTTCACCACATGAACCACACACATGTTCACCACATGAACACGTGTTCACCACATGAACCACACACTTGTTCACCACATGAACCACACACTTGTTCACCACATGAACCACACACTTGCTCACCACATGAACCACACACATGTTAACCACATAAACCACACACTTGTTCACCACATGAACCACACACTTGTTCACCACATAAACCACACACTTGCTCACCACATGAATCACACACTTGTTCACCACATGAACCACACACTTGTTCACCACATGAACACTTGTTCACCACATGAACCACACACTTGCTCACCACATGAACCACACACTTGTTCACCACATAAACCACACACTTGTTCACCACATGAACCACACACTTGTTCACCACATGAACCACACACTTGTTCACCACATGAACCACACACTTGTTCACCACATGAACCACTCACTTGTTCACCACATGAACCACACGAACAGTTGTTCACCACATGAACCACTCACTTGTTCACCACATGAACCACACGAACAGTTGTTCACCACATGAACCACACACTTGTTCACCACATGAACCACACACTTGTTCACCACATGAACCACACACTTGTTCACCACATGAACCACACACATGTTCACCACATGAACCACACACATGTTCACCACATGAACCACACACTTGTTCACCACTTGAACACTTGTTCACCACATGAAGCACTCATGAAATACTTTGTCTCTAACTAGGTGAGCTTGAAGTGAGAGAGTTAGAAAAAAAATGGAGTACAATCATATCTGGGTTGCTAGCTGACAGCCATACTTGGCTGTCACTGACAAGTGGACCAGACCACAGCAGGTTCACCCGCGTCCAGCGACTGACCTGCTGTCTGACCTCTGTCTACTTGTACATGGGCATCAACGCTGTCTGGTACGGCGCCTTCAAGTCTGGCACTGAACTCACAGGGGACATAACCTGGAGCTCGTTTGGCTGGGAGGAAATTGTCATCGCTTTTGTATCCACGCTCAGTGTGGTGCCAGTTCTTGTGCTGCTGTCCTGTTTGTTCAAAAGGTCAAGGTGCAAGGTAGGTCATTTGTCCAAGCTGTCCTATTGGGTCTAGGTGCAAGGTAGGTCATTTGTCCAAGCTGTCCTGGTAGGTCTAGGTGCAAGGTAGGTCATCATTTGTCCAAGCTGTCCTATTAGGAAAGAACAAAACATTTTTGTTGTCCTTACTTAAATGGTACTTGAGTTAAGAAAAACTGGAAGGAGAATAAGTACCAAACATTTTGTGTAATGATGATAGATGAAATTTCTACAACTTAACTGAAAATGTACTCAAGTTACACAAGTGTTCACAGACAAACAAACAGACACACAAACACATAGCCTACGACAAAGTTGTAAAACTTAGTTTTTCTTGCTTAGGATGGTGTGGAACGTCCAATTAAAAAAAAGAGTAAAAAAAAAAAGAGTAAAAAGAGTAAAAAAAAAAAGAATAAGGAATATTTGACCTAATTATTTGACCTAATTACATAACCTGTCTGTCTCTCAGCCTGTCTCCCCTACTATCAACACACACACACGCACACACACACAAACACAAACACACCCAAGCGTGCATGCACACAGGGCAGACATGTAGGGGCCTTTTAACAGTGATTGGAATTTACAAAATAATTGACTTTTTAAACCCCATGTTTATTTTTAGTAAGCTTTTAAAAAGTAATAATTCTTAATCTTAATAGCCATTTTACTTTTATTAAGTGAAAAACTAAATCATGTAACAATTAATAGAACGTTTTCTAAATTCAGAATGCCATAGTTGGGAAAATTGGGTATCAGTGTTTCTTCCAGTCTACCGCACCCCTCCCCCTTTCCAAAAATTTTAAGTGCCCCCCCCCCCCTGGGAGAAAAAAGTCTGGAAGACACATTGTTGTTTAAATCATTCCACATCTAAATATAACATTGTGCACAGCATTCCCCATCTAATTAGAACATGGCATCATTAAAAAGTTTTACTGGAACAGAAATCATGTCTTAATTAGCCACTCAAAAACTAAAAGCAATTTATTCTTAGAACATAGAAACGCAAAAAAAAAAATTTTATTGTGGAAAACTTTTTTATTGTGGAAAACTTTTTTTATTGTGGCCAAAAAACTTTTTTATTGTGGCCAAAAAACTTTATTGTGGCCAAAAAACTTTTTTGTTGTGGCCAAAAAACTTTTTTATTGTGGCCAAAAAACTTTATTGTGGCCAAAAAACTTTTTTTATTGTGGCCAAAAAACTTTTTTTATTGTGGCCAAAAAACTTTATTGTGGCCAAAAACTTTTTTTATTGTGGCCAAAAAACTTTTTTATTGTGGCCAAAAACTTTTTTATTGTGGCCAAAAAACTTTTATTGTAGCCCTCATAAGGAATGAGGTGCCAAGTTTGAAGGCTCTTGGTACTGGGGGTAGTCAGGGGGTGAGGAAGTATGGGCTTTGGGTGTTGACCTTTGACATTAACTTTGTGCCTACATTGACCTCTATGTAGCGTAGAAGAATTACAAAGCATCAGTTTTTTCCCAGGACTCAATGTTACGAGATGCTCGCAGACCAAGCACAGCCCGCAGCATGGAAATTGATGCACTCTGTGACCTCTCTACAGGAGCGCCCTCCTACAGGAGCATCCCACCTATTGATGCACTCTGTGACCTCTCTACAGGAGCGCCCTCCTACATCCCACCTATTGTGGAATTAGGGGAAAGGGAGAGCACCACTGACTCCATTCCAGTAATTTTTTTTTTAATATATTATTTTTTTTAAGTTGGTACCATGACAATGACTAAACATAATCAAATGGACATAACAAAACTAACAAATTAACAAAACAAGCCATACATTTAAAAATTGGTTTAAAAAAACGTGTAACTACATGGCCACATCTACTCTTGGAAAATATTTGTATTTGTTAGACTAGGTATCAAGCCTCATGACCATTCTTTATAAGAAGGCTTTGATTGCAATGTAGAGTACATAATCTGATTAGTCAACTGAAGAGATGTATGTACATCTAAAAGCTAAACAATCTTATTCATATGTGTCACTGATTGGTTTATTCCAGTTACCAACCAGTCTCAAGAGAACCCACGCCACAGTCAAAAGAGGAAAACGTAGTGAAGACAAGAGCAACACAGAGCTAGGCCAAGAGCAGCAGAAAGTAACGTCCTTGGTTTTATAACTGTGTCATGTGACCAGTCCAGTCTAGTGGCTGATGCTGAGGTTGACATTGATAGGACTAGTGTCAGGAGCTGTGGGCTCATGACAATAATTTTTTACAGTAGATGTCATGTGAAAGGACAAAATGGTTCAGTAGATGACATGTGAAAGGACAACATGACATATGTCACAGTTGGTTCAGTAGATGACATGTGAAAGGACAACATGACATACGTCACAGTTGGTTCAGTAGATGACATGTGAAAGGACAACATGACATATGTCACAGTTGGTTCAGTAGATGACATGTGAAATGACAACATGACATATGTCACAGTCGGTTCAGTAGATGACATGTGAAATGACAACATGACATATGTCACAGTTGGTTCAGTAGATGACATGTGAAATGACAACATGACATGTCACAGTTGGTTCAGTAGATGACATGTGAAATGACAACATGACATATGTCACAGTTGGTTCAGTAGATGACATGTGAAAGGACAACATGACATATGTCACAGTTGGTTCAGTAGATGACATGTGAAATGACAACATGACATATATCACAGTTGGTTCAGTTGATGACATGTGAAAGGACAACATGACATATGTCACAGTCGGTTCAGTAGATGACATGTGAAATGACAACATGACATATGTCACAGTTGGTTCAGTAGATGACATGACAGGACAATTTGTCTTGTTGACACAGACCACTATGTAGGGTTGATAGTATTTTTTTTTTTGGGGGGGGGGGTGTCACCCGTCCCCCCGTCCCCATCCCCGTCCCCATCCCCCCACCTCCCCCCGTTGTCTGTGGGTCCCCCTTCTGATTTGTACGGCTCCCTTTATAATTTAAAGGATGTGGATGAAGTTGAAGACCTGGATGATAAACTGGATGAGATGGATGCAGCCATTGCTAAAGCTGAAAGAAAACAAAAGAAATCCTCACAAGATTTCAAGTAAATCATTTGCTTTGCTTCAAGTAATTAGCTAGTAGTGAAATAATTGTGAAATTGTTGTGAAATCCTTGTAAAATCATCGTGAAATTGTTTTGTAGTTTTTAGAGAAGAGATTTATAGGTTGTTACATTCTGACCCTCAACGTTGACTAGATTAGGTCTGTGAAAAGTATAATGGATGAATTGTTTGACTCTAATGACTAGGTCTGTAAAAAGTATAATGGATGAATTGTTTGACTCTAATGACTAGGTCTGTGAAAAGTATAATGGATGAATTGTTTGACTCTAATGACTAGGTCTGTGAAAAGTATAATGGATGAATTGTTTGACTCTAATGACTAGGTCTGTGAAAAGTATAATGGATGAATTGTTTGACTCGGATGACGACTGGGTCACAGAAGGGTTGGAGCCATCAAGTTGCCGCCAGCCAGAAGAGGCAGCTGAGAGGTTTGGTTTTTTTTATTAGTCTGTAGGTTGTAGGTTGTAGGCTGTAGGTTGTAGGTTGTAGGTTGTAGTCTGTAGGTTGTAGGCTGTAGGTTGTAGGCTGTAGGTTGTAGGTTGTAGGTTGTAGGCTGTAGGTTGTAGGTTGTAGGCTGTAGGCTGTAGGTTGTAGGTTGTAGGCTGTAGGCTGTAGGTTGTAGGCTGTAGGTTGTAGTCTGTAGGTTGTAGGCTGTAGGTTGTAGGCTGTAGGTTGTAGGCTGTAGGTTGTAGGTTGTAGGCTATAGGTTGTAGGTTGTAGGTTGTAGGTTTTATAAAGCTGGTGTGATGTGTGTGGTGGGGGAAATGTGTGCATTATATACGATGAACTACTTCTATTACTATCCAACTATAGACATGTGATGAGGACGGGAACGCTCATATTTCTGACTACACTAACAAGTCCGATCATGAAATATAACCTTAACTTTAATCATCAATTACTAACACTAGATCTACGCTACGAAAAATAAAACACGTCCTTTTCCTACTAACTACACTGACCACATAGCTACACTGATCACATAGCTACACTGACCACATAGCTACACTGACCACATAGCTACACTGACCACATAGCTACACTGACCACTGACCACATAGCTACACTGACCACTGACCACATAGCTACACTGACCACTGACCACATAGCTACACTGACCACATAGCTACACTGACCACTGACCACATAGCTACACTGACCACATAGCTACACTGACCACATAGCTACACTGACCACATAGCTACACTGACCACATAGCTACACTGACCACATAGCTACACTGACCACATAGCTACACTGACCACATAGCTACACTGACCACTGACCACATAGCTACACTGACCACATAGCTACACTGACCACTGACCACATAGCTACACTGACCACATAGCTACACTGACCACATAGCTACACTGACCACATAGCTACACTGACCACTGACCACATAGCTACACTGACCACATAGCTACACTGACCACATAGCTACACTGACCACTGACCACATAGCTACACTGACCACTGACCACATAGCTACACTGACCACATAGCTACACTGACCACTGACCACATAGCTACACTGACCACTGACCACATAGCTACACTGAACACTGACCACATAGCTACACTGACCACATAGCTACACTGACCACATAGCTACACTGACCATATAGCTACACTGACCACATAGCCACACTGACCACATAGCCACACTGACCACTGACCACATAGCTACACTGACCACTGACCACATAGCTTCACTGATCACATAGCTACACTGACCACATAGCTACACTGACCACATAGCTACACTGACCACATAGCTACACTGACCACATAGCTACACTGACCACTGACCACATAGCTACACTGACCACATAGCTACACTGACCACATAGCTACACTGACCACATAGCTTCACTGATCACATAGCTACACTGACCACATAGCTACACTGACCACATAGCTACACTGACCACATAGCTACACTGACCACTGACCACATAGCTACACTGACCACATAGCTACACTGACCACATAGCTACACTGACCACATAGCTACACTGACCACTGACCACATAGCTACACTGACCACATAGCCACACTGACCACATAGCCACACTGACCACTGACCACATAGCTACACTGACCACTGACCACATAGCTTCACTGATCACATAGCTACACTGACCACATAGCTACACTGACCACATAGCTACACTGACCACTGACCACATAGCTACACTGACCACATAGCTACACTGACCACATAGCTACACTGACCACTGACCACATAGCTACACTGACCACATAGCTACACTGACCACATAGCTACACTGACCACATAGCTACACTGACCACATAGCTACACTGACCACATAGCTACACTGACCACTGACCACATAGCTACACTGACCACATAGCTACACTGACCACTGACCACATAGCTACACTGACCACATAGCTACACTGACCACTGACCACATAGCTACACTGACCACATAGCTACACTGACCACATAGCTACACTGACCACATAGCTACACTGACCACATAGCTACACTGACCACATAGCTACACTGACCACATAGCTACACTGACCACATAGCTACACTGACCACTGACCACATAGCTACACTGACCACATAGCTACACTGACCACATAGCTACACTGACCACTGACCACATAGCTACACTGACCACATAGCTACACTGACCACATAGCTACACTGACCCCATAGCTACACTGACCACATAGCTACACTGACCACATAGCTACACTGACCACTGACCACATAGCTACACTGACCACATAGCTACACTGACCACATAGCTACACTGACCCCATAGCTACACTGACCACTGACCACATAGCTACACTGACCACATAGCTACACTGACCACATAGCTACACTGACCACTGACCACATAGCTACACTGACCACATAGCTACACTGACCACATAGCTACACTGACCACATAGCTACAATTTTTTATTAAACACGTGCACATATTTTATATCCAAATTGTCTAAAATCAATACCAACTCAAGTTTACACTGTCCTTATTTATCTCTACCATTCTAGTCTTATTGCTATCTATCTACGCTATGACAATGTGTGTAGTTTTTATTATTGGAGTGTGCAGTGTGTTCTCTTTGATGTACTGACCCTCCCAACCCTCCTATTGACAGCAGAGCTAAGGAAAATTGTGGATCATGTGACGCAAGTGCTGGTCACTGGCCAACAGCAAAAAGACGGAGCCTTGTGTCTTTCTCTTCTAAAACAAGCGGGGGTCAGTGCTGTTTGTTTAGTTCATGGAATCTTTTGTTTATGGAATGTTTAGTATTAAATGATGGTACAGTTGTTGAAATGATTGGAGAAGGTCGTTTGTTTTTGTAGGTGTAAATGCCATTAAAGGAGAGAAAAACTCATCTTTGAGCTTGCCCCCATGGTGTGTCTATGTGTCTTATGCCATCTGCTTCAAGTTGTGCCTACTCTCCATTATCTTGATACTTTGGTACGGCTACAAATTTGGACAGGCCATTGCACTCAAGTGGATTGTTTCCCTTGCCTACAGTCTCTTTGCATCTATATTGATTGTGGAACCTTTAAAGGTACATAACTTTACTTCAATATATTCTGATTGTGGAAGCTTATTCATACTTTTAATCCAATGGATTATCCAACTGTCATGACACAGGTAGTGGCTGCAGCTGTCCTGTCCGTCGTACTCAGCCGGCACTGGTCACCTGGAGACCCTGGCATGATAGACATCCAACCAGCTGTAGAGAGCAGTCAACAGCTCAAGGTCAAACTACATCACACATCATTGTGCTACCCACATCACACATCATTGTGCTACCCACATCACACATCATTGTGCTACCCACATCACACATCATTGTGCTTTCCACATCACACATCATTGTGCTACCCACATCACACATCATTGTGCTACCCACATCACACATCATTGTGCTACCCACATCACACATCATTGTGCTACCCACATCACACATCATTGTGCTACCCACATCACACATCATTGTGCTACCCACATCACACATCATTGTGCTACATACATCACACATCATAGTGCTACCCACATCACACATCATTGTGCTACCCACATCACACGTCATTGTGCTACCCACATCACACATCATTGTGCTACCCACATCACAGATCATAGTGCTACCCACATCACACATCATTGTTACCCACATCACACATCATTGTGCTACCCATATCACACATCATTGTGCTACCCACATCACAGATCATAGTGCTACCCACATCACACATCATTGTGCTACCCACATCACACATCATTGTGCTACCCACATCACACATCATAGTGCTACCCACATCACACATCATTGTGCTACCCACATCACACATCATTGTGCTACCCACATCACACATCATTGTGCTACCCACATCACACATCATTGTGTTACCCACATCACACATCATTGTGCCACCTACATCACACATCATTGTGCTACCAACATCACACATCATTGTGCTACCCACATCACACATCATTGTGCTACCCACATCACACATCATTGTGCTACCCACATCATTGTGTACCCACATCATTGTGCTACCTACATCACAGATCTCTTGTCGAGTTGGGTTTGGTATAGAAGTGTTGAGTTGGTTGTTGTATTGAAGTGTTGAGTTGGGTGTTGTATAGAAGTGTTGAGTTGGGTGTTGTATTGAAGTGTTGAGTTGGTTGTTGTATTGAAGTGTTGAGTTGGGTGTTGTATAGAAGTGTTGAGTTGGGTGTTGTATTAAAGTGTTGAGTTGGGTGTTGTATAGAAGTGTTGAGTTGGGTGTTGTATTGAAGTGTTGAGTTGGGTGTTGTATTGAAGTGTTGAGTTAGGTGTTGTATAGAAGTGTTGAGTTGGGTTAGGTATAGAAGTGTTGAGTTGGGTGTTGTATTGAAGTGTTGAGTTGGGTTAGGTATAGAAGTGTTGAGTTGGGTGTTGTATAGAAGTGTTGAGATGGTTGTTGTATAGAAGTGTTGAGTTGGTTGTTGTATAGAAGTGTTGAGTTGGGTTAGGTATAGAAGTGTTGAGTTGGGTGTTGTATTGAAGTGTTGAGTTGGGTTAGGTATAGAAGTGTTGAGTTGGGTGTTGTATTGAAGTGTTGAGTTGGGTGTTGTATTAAAGTGTTGAGTTGGGTGTTGTATTGAAGTGTTGAGTTGGGTGTTGTATAGAAGTGTTGAGTAGGGTGTTGTATTAAAGTGTTGAGTTGGTTGTTGTATAGAAGTGTTGAGTTGGGTGTTGTATAGAAGTGTTGAGTTGGTTGTTGTATAGAAGTGTTGAGTTGGGTTAGGTATAGAAGTGTTGAGTTGGGTGTTGTATTGAAGTGTTGAGTTGGGTTAGGTATTGAAGTGTTGAGTTGGGTGTTGTATAGAAGTGTTGAGTTGGGTGTTGTATAGAAGTGTTGAGTTGGTTGTTGTATAGAAGTGTTGAGTTGGGTTAGGTATAGAAGTGTTGAGTTGGGTGTTGTATTAAAGTGTTGAGTTGGGTGTTGTATTGAAGTGTTGAGTTAGGTGTTGTATTGAAGTGTTGAGTAGGGTGTTGTATAGAAGTGTTGAGTTGGTTGTTGTATTAAAGTGTTTAGTTGGGTGTTGTATTGAAGTGTTGAGTTGGTGTTGTATTGAAGTGTTGAGTTGGGTGTTGTATTGAAGTGTTGAGTTGGTTGTTGTGTTAAAGTGTTGAGTTGGGTGTTGTATTGAAGTGTTGAGTTGGGTGTTGTATAGAAGTGTTGAGTTGGGTGTTGTATAGAAGTGTTGAGTTGGTTGTTGTATTGAAGTGTTGAGTTGGGTGTTGTATAGAAGTGTTGAGTTGGGTGTTGTTTAGAAGTGTTGAGTTGGGTGTTGTATTGAAGTGTTGAGTTGGGTGTTGTATTGAAGTGTTGAGTTGGGTGTTGTATAGAAGTGTTGAGTTGGGTGTTGTATAGAAGTGTTGAGTTGGGTGTTGTATTAAAGTGTTTAGTTGGTTGTTGTATAGAAGTGTTGAGTTGGGTGTTGTATAGAAGTGTTGAGTTGGGTGTTGTATTAAAGTGTTGAGTTGGGTGTTGTATTAAAAAGTTGAGTTGGGTGTTGTATTGAAGTGTTGAGTTGGGTTTGGTATAGAAGTGTTGAGTTGGGTGTTGTATTGAAGTGTTGAGTTGGGTGTTGTATTGAAGTGTTGAGTTGGGTGTTGTATAGAAGTGTTGAGTTGGGTGTTGTATTAAAGTGTTTAGTTGGTTGTTGTATAGAAGTGTTGAGTTGGGTGTTGTATTGAAGTGTTGAGTTGGGTTTGGTATAGAAGTGTTGAGTTGGGTGTTGTATTGAAGTGTTGAGTTGGGTGTTGTATTGAAGTGTTGAGTTGGGTTTGGTATAGAAGTGTTGAGTTGGTTGTTGTATAGAAGTGTTGAGTTGGTTGTTGTATTAAAGTGTTTAGTTGGGTGTTGTATTGAAGTGTTGAGTTGGTTGTTGTATTAAAGTGTTTAGTTGGGTGTTGTATTGAAGTGTTGAGTTGGTTGTTGTGCTAAAGTGTTGAGTTGGGTGTTGTATAGAAGTGTTGAGTTGGGTGTTGTATAGAAGTGTTGAGTTGGTTGTTGTATTGAAGTGTTGAGTTGGGTGTTGTATAGAAGTGTTGAGTTGGGTGTTGTATAGAAGTGTTGAGTTGGTTGTTGTATTGAAGTGTTGAGTTGGGTGTTGTATAGAAGTGTTGAGTTGGGTGTTGTATAGAAGTGTTGAGTTGGTTGTTGTATAGAAGTGTTGAGTTGGGTTAGGTATAGAAGTGTTGAGTTGGGTGTTGTATTAAAGTGTTTAGTTGGTTGTTGTATAGAAGTGTTGAGTTGGGTGTTGTATAGAAGTGTTGAGTTGGGTGTTGTATTGAAGTGTTGAGTTGGGTGTTGTATTGAAGTATGAGTTGGGTGTTGTATTAAAGTGTTGAGTTGGGTGTTGTATTAAAGTGTTTAGTTGGTTGTTGTATAGAAGTGTTGAGTTGGGTGTTGTATAGAAGTGTTGAGTTGGGTGTTGTATTGAAGTGTTGAGTTGGGTGTTGTATAGAAGTGTTGAGTTGGGTGTTGTATTGAAGTGTTGAGTTGGGTGTTGTATTAAAGTGTTGAGTTAGGTGTTGTATTGAAGTGTTGAGTTGGGTGTTGTATTGAAGTGTTGAGTTGGGTGTTGTATTAAAGTGTTGAGTTGGGTGTTGTATTAAAGTGTTGAGTTGGGTGTTGTATTAAAGTGTTGAGTTGGGTGTTGTATTGAAGTGTTGAGTTTGGTGTTGTATTGAAGTGTTGAGTTGGGTGTTGTATTAAAGTGTTGAGTTGGGTGTTGTATTAAAGTGTTAAGTTGGGTGTTGTATTGAAGTGTTGAGTTGGGTTTGGTATAGAAGTGTTGAGTTGGGTGTTGTATTGAAGTGTTGAGTTGGGTGTTGTATTAAAGTGTTGAGTTGGTTGTTGTATTAAAGTGTTGAGTTGGTTGTTGTATTAAAGTGTTGAGTTGGGTGTTGCATAGAAGTGTTGAGTTGGGTGTTGTATAGAAGTGTTGAGTTGGTTGTTGTATAGAAGTGTTGAGTTGGGTGTTGTATTGAAGTGTTGAGTTGGGTGTTGTATTGAAGTGTTGAGTTGGGTGTTGTATTGAAGTGTTGAGTTGGGTGTTGTATTGAAGTGTTGAGTTGGGTTTGGTATAGAAGTGTTGAGTAGGGTGTTGTATAGAAGTGTTGAGTTAGGTGTTGTATTGAAGTGTTGAGTTGGGTGTTGTATAGAAGTGTTGAGTTGGTTGTTGTATTAAAGTGTTGAGTTGGGTGTTGTATTGAAGTGTTGAGTTGGTTGTTGTATTAAAGTGTTGAGTTGGGTGTTGTATAGAAGTGTTGAGTTGGGTGTTGTATAGAAGTGTTGAGTTGGTTGTTGTATAGAAGTGTTGAGTTGGGTGTTGTATTGAAGTGTTGAGTTGGGTGTTGTATTGAAGTGTTGAGTTGGGTGTTGTATTGAAGTGTTGAGTAGGGTGTTGTATAGAAGTGTTGAGTTAGGTGTTGTATTGAAGTGTTGAGTTGGGTGTTGTATAGAAGTGTTGAGTTGGGTGTTTTATTAAAGTGTTGAGTTGGGTGTTGTATTGAAGTGTTGAGTTAGGTGTTGTATTGAAGTGTTGAGTTAGGTGTTGGATACAATTGTTTAATAAATTAATACAGTGAGAAGATTGGCTTTATAGGCCAATGTTTAGTAACTCTGTAATATCTAGATACAAATAGTAGCCAGCTTTCCATGTGATGGTTGTGTTGTGTCACACAGACGGTCAAGTTCAAGCCTTTAGCAGGATTTGCTTTGCTTCACGCTCTGGAGGAGGGGAGGAAGAAAGAGCGTCTGCGCATCATGATCAGAGAGGTGTTTGTTTTCCTGGCTATGCTGCTTGTGTTTTTGGCCATTGTTTACATCAATTATGGTGGCTCTATGAGCTTCCTCAACACAAACAACATTCACAACAAACTTCACAGCAACCTTCACAACAAACTTCACAGCAAATCTCATCGGCTGAGCTTCAAAGATATCAAAAGGTTAGCATTGAATGAATGTTGAAGTTATTCAGAGAGCCAGAATATGAGTGTTGAAATTATTCAGAGAGCCAGAATATGAGCGTTGAAATTATTCAGAGAGCCAGAATATGAGTGTTGAAGTTATTCAGAGAGCCAGAATATGAGTGTTGAAGTTAGAGCCAGAATATGAGTGTTGAAATTATTCAGAGAGCCAGAATATGAGTGTTGAAGTTAGAGCCAGAATATGAGTGTTGAAATTATTCAGAGAGCCAGAATATGAGTGTTGAAGTTAGAGCCAGAATATGAGTGTTGAAGTTAGAGCCAGAATATGAGTGCTGAAGTTAGAGCCAGAATATGAGTGTTGAAATTATTCAGAGAGCCAGAATATGAGTGTTGAAGTTATTCAGAGAGCCAGAATATGAGTGTTGAAGTTAGAGCCAGAATATGAGTGTTGAAGTTAGAGCCAGAATATGAGTGTTGAAGTTAGAGCCAGAATATGAGTGTTGAAGTTAGAGCCAGAATATGAGTGTTGAAGTTAGAGCCAGAATATGAGTGTTGAAGTTAGAGCCAGAATATGAGTGTTGAAGTTAGAGCCAGAATATGAGTGTTGAAGTTAGAGCCAGAATATGAGTGTTGAAGTTAGAGCCAGAATATGAGTGTTGAAGTTAGAGCCAGATTGCGATGAATCATCAAATGATTTTCCTTCAGTTCTGGTCAGTTCTGGCAGTGGTCTCAAGATGTCTTGGCCAAAGTTCTGCACCAGCTGCAGCTGTCTGAGTCTGAGACTTTTGGCCACCTGTTGGGACCCGCTCAGCTCAGACAGCTTCAAGGAGATGCAGGTTGGGTAGCTTTTTAAATCAACCAATCAAAGAATGGAATTTAATTCTGAATTAACCAATCAAACAATGGTATTTAATTCTAAATATTTTAGTCAGATCAAACTTTTTAAAAGTCTACTGTAATATCCTCGTCACAAAGATGGGTAACCTCCATATGAAGAAAATAATCTGGGTCACATTTAGTTTTTTTTCTTGTATATTTTAATGGAAGGGGACAACTGTGCAAATCTTGATGTATCATTGCGTGGTGCAAATCTTGATGTATCATTGCGTGGTGCAAATCTTGATGTATCATTGCGTGGTGCAAATCTTGATGTATCATTGCATGGTGCAAATCTTGATGTATCATTGCGTGGTGCAAATCTTGATGTATCATTGCGTGGTGCAAATCTTGATGTATCATTGCGTGGTGCAAATCTTGATGTATCATTGCGTGGTGCAAATCTTGATGTATCATTGCATGGTGCAAATCTTGATGTATCATTGCGTGGTGCAAATCTTGATGTATCATTGCGTGGTGCAAATCTTGATGTATCATTACATGGTGCAAATCTTGATGTATCATTGCATGGTGCAAATCTTTATGTATCATTGCGTGGTGCAAATCTTGATGTATCATTGCGTGGTGCAAATCTTGATGTATCATTGCGTGGTGCAAATCTTGATGTATCATTGCGTTGTGCAAATCTTGATGTATCATTGCATGGTGCAAATCTTGATGTATCATTGCATGGTGCAAATCTTGATGTATCATTGCGTTGTGCAAATCTTGATGTATCATTGCATGGTGCAAATCTTGATGTATCATTGCATGGTGCAAATCTTTATGTATCATTGCATGGTGCAAATCTTGATGTATCATTGCATTGTGCAAATCTTGATGTATCATTGCGTGGTGCAAATCTTGATGTATCATTGCATGGTGCAAATCTTGATGTATCATTGCGTGGTGCAAATCTTGATGTATCATTGCATGGTGCAAATCTTGATGTATCATTGCGTTGTGCAAATCTTGATGTATCATTGCATGGTGCAAATCTTGATGTATCATTGCATGGTGCAAATCTTGATGTATCAGCATGGTGCAATTCTTGATGTACCATTGCGTGGTGCAATTCTTGATGTATCATTGCATGGTGCAAATCTTGATGTATCATTGCATTGTGCAAATCTTGATGTATCATTGCGTTGTGCAAATCTTGATGTATCATTGCATGGTGCAAATCTTGATGTATCATTGCATCGTGCAAATCTTGATGTATCATTGCATGGTGCAAATCTTGATGTATCATTGCATGGTGCAAATCTTGATGTATCATTGCATTGTGCTAATCTTGATGTATCATTGCATGGTGCAAATCTTGATGTATCATTGCACTGTGCTATGTAAATAATTGAGCCTTTGAATGTCACCAGTCCCCTGTCCAGCTGATTCAAAACTTGCATGGCTGTCTATTCCACAACTGACCACAGGACAGTGTCTTGACCAAGCAGTCACAGAGATTGTCAAGGCAGGAGTTGAAGCTAACGGGACATACGCTAGTCCTCAGTGAGGTTTTTCCTATATTAGCTAGTCAACAATCAGCTTGTACACATTGACCACCCAGTTTGTACACATTGACCACTCAGTTTGTACACATTGACCACTCAGTTTGTACACATTGACCACTTAGTTTGTACACATTGACCACTCAGTTTGTACACATTGACCACTCAGTTTGTACACATTGACCACTCAGTTTGTACACATTGACCACCCAGTTTGTACACATTGACCACTCAGTTTGTACACATTGACCACTCAGTTTGTACACATTGACCACTCAGTTTGTACACATTGACCACTCAGTTTGTACACATTGACCACTCAGTTTGTACACATTGACCACTTAGTTTGTACACATTGACCACTCAGTTTGTACACATTGACCACCCAGTTTGTACACATTGACCACTCAGTTTGTACACATTGACCACTCAGTTTGTACACATTGACCACTCAGTTTGTACACATTAACCACTCAGTTTGTACACATTGACCACTTAGTTTGTACACATTGACCACTTAGTACACATTAACCACTCAGTTTGTACACATTGACCACTCTGTACACATTGACCACTCAGTTTGTACACATTGACCTCTTAGTTTGTTCACTCATCATACACAACTACTAAACAGATACTTTATCTTGCTGTTGATTCAAGCTGCTGGTCCTTTTTTGTTTCTTGAGCAGCTTAAAATAGACCTACATAGATATTCACTTTTTTTCTTGATCAGCTTAAAATAGACCTACATAGATATTCACTTTTTTTCTTGATCAGCTTAAAATAGACCTACATAGATATTCACTTTTATTTATTGATTAGCTTAAAATAGACCTCTATTGATATTCCCTTTTTTGTTTCATGATTTGACCTACCTGAATTGAATAAGTAAATTTGTGCAGGCCTTCCAAATTTGGAGAACTGCAGTTGTACCCAGGGAGTGGGTTGGTAGAGTTGCTGGGAGAAAACTTGAATCAAACACTGCAAGTCTTGCACCAGCTGGAGGAAAAGGGTTGGATACAACGAGTTACACGCGTTGTCTTTGTGGAGTTTACTTTGTATTGCTCAAGTCTAGATCTCATCTCACAGATAACACTTATCTTAGAGTTTCCAACAACTGGTAAGTTGATATCTTAGAGTTTCCTACAACTGGTAAGTTGATATCTTAGAGTTTCCTACAACTGGTAAGTTGATATCTTAGAGTTTCCTACAACTGGTAAGTTGATATCTTAGAGTTTCCTACAACTGGTAAGTTGATATCTTAGAGTTTCCTACAACTGGTAAGTTGATATCTTAGAGTTTCCTACAACTGGTAAGTTGATATCTTAGAGTTTCCTACAACTGGTAAGTTGATATCTTAGAGTTTCCTACAACTGGTAAGTTGATATCTTAGAGTTTCCTACAACTGGTAAGTTGATATGTTAGAGTTTCCTACAACTGGTAAGTTGATATCTTAGAGTTTCCTACAACTGGTAAGTTGATATCTTAGAGTTTCCTACAACTGGTAAGTTGATATCTTAGAGTTTCTTACAACTGGTAAGTTGATATCTTCTGGTGTTACCCAGGGCTAAATATCTTCATTTTGTTAACCATCAACAATATTACCCCTGTAAAACATTTCTAAAACATCACATTTTCATTACAAATGTAATCAAAATGTGATGTTTTAGAAATGTTGATGAATCAAAATATGATGTTTTAGAAGTGTTGATGAATCAAAATGTGATGTTTTAGAAGTGTTGATGAATCAAAATGTGATGTTTTAGAAGTGTTGATGAATCAAAATGTGATGTATCTTCAGGTAGTGCTGTTACCAGCTCGTCTATTCTGACAGAAAAACTGATGCGCTTCGTCCCTGGAACTGTTGACCCTCTCATGGTTTGCCAGGTCCATTTTGTTTACACACTCGTAGAGAAATACATCATCTTCTGTCATCCAACAGATTATCTTCTGTCATCCAACAGCTTCTGTCATCCAACAGATTATCTTCTGTCATCCAACAGATCATCTTCTGTCATCCAACAGATTATCTTCTGTCATCCAACAGATTATCTTCTGTCATCCAACAGCTTCTGTCATCCAACAGATTATCTTCTGTCATCCAACAGATCATCTTCTGTCATCCAACAGCTTCTGTCATCCAACAGATTATCTTCTGTCATCCAACAGATTATCTTCTGTCATCCAACAGATTATCTTCTGTCATCCAACAGATTATCTTCTGTCATCCAACAGCTTCTGTCATCCAACAGATCATCTTCTGTCATCCAACAGATTATCTTCTGTCATCCAACAGATTATCTTCTGTCATCCAACAGCTTATCTTCTGTCATCCAACAGATTATCTTCTGTCATCCAACAGATTATCTTCTGTCATCCAACAGATTATCTTCTGTCATCCAACAGCTTATCTTCTGTCATCCAACAGCTTATCTTCTGTCATCCAACAGATTATCTTCTTCCTGTTTGTGATTTATTTAACAACAATCCTGACGATGCGTGTATGCAGAGAAAAGTCTCAGTTCTTGACTCAGCTCTGGAATTGGGTTGACCTACTTATCTGTTGCTTGGCCTGGGCAAGCTGTGGGCTGTACGTGGCATGTTTGTACACAACAACTGGCCAGATTTCAACTTTCCTGGCCAACACGGCAGCCCCTGCTCAGTTAAGTCAGGTCTTTGTGTTGCATGGAGTTTACCGTTCCACGCATGCTTGCCTCGTTTTCTTGTTTAGTCTAAAGGTGAGGTTCCATGCATGTTTGTATGTTAGTCTAAAGGTAAGGTTACATGCATGTTTGTATGTTAGTCTAAAGGTAAGGTTACATGCATGTTTGTATGTTAGTCTAAAGGTAAGATTACATGCATGTTTGTATGTTAGTCTACAGGTAAGGTTCCATGCATGTTTGTATGTTAGTCTAAAGGTAAGGTTCCATGCATGTTTGTATGTTAGTCTAAAGGTAAGATTACATGCATGTTTGTATGTTAGTCTACAGGTAAGGTTCCATGCATGTTTGTATGTTAGTCTAAAGGTAAGGTTACATGCATGTTTGTATGTTAGTCTAAAGGTAAGATTACATGCATGTTTGTATGTTAGTCTACAGGTAAGGTTCCATGCATGTTTGTATGTTAGACTAAAGGTAAGGTTCCATGCATGTTTGTATGTTAGTCTAAAGGTAAGGTTCCATGCATGTTTGTATGTTAGTCTACAGGTAAGGTTCCATGCATGTTTGTATGTTAGTCTACAGGTAAGGTTCCATGCATGTTTGTATGTTAGTCTAAAGGTAAGGTTCCATGCATGTTTGTATGTTAGTCTAAAGGTAAGATTACATGCATGTTTGTATGTTAGTCTACAGGTAAGGTTCCATGCATGTTTGTATGTTAGTCTAAAGGTAAGATTACATGCATGTTTGTATGTTAGTCTAAAGGTAAGATTACATGCATGTTTGTATGTTAGTCTACAGGTAAGGTTCCATGCATGTTTGTATGTTAGTCTAAAGGTAAGGTTACATGCATGTTTGTATGTTAGTCTAAAGGTAAGATTACATGCATGTTTGTATGTTAGTCTAAAGGTAAGGTTCCATGCATGTTTGTATGTTAGTCTACAGGTAAGGTTCCATGCATGTTTGTATGTTAGTCTAAAGGTAAGTGTCCATGCATGTTTGTATGTTAGTCTAAAGGTAAGATTACACGCATGTTTGTATGTTAGTCTACAGGTAAGGTTCCATGCATGTTTGTATGTTAGTCTAAAGGTAAGATTACATGCATGTTTGTATGTTAGTCTACAGGTAAGGTTCCATGCATGTTTGTATGTTAGTCTAAAGGTAAGATTACATGCATGTTTGTATGTTAGTCTACAGGTAAGGTTCCATGCATGTTTGTATGTTAGACTAAAGGTAAGGTTCCATGCATGTTTGTATGTTAGTCTAAAGGTAAGGTTCCATGCATGTTTGTATGTTAGTCTACAGGTAAGGTTCCATGCATGTTTGTATGTTAGTCTACAGGTAAGGTTCCATGCATGTTTGTATGTTAGTCTAAAGGTAAGGTTCCATGCATGTTTGTATGTTAGTCTAAAGGTAAGATTACATGCATGTTTGTATGTTAGTCTACAGGTAAGGTTCCATGCATGTTTGTATGTTAGTCTAAAGGTAAGATTACATGCATGTTTGTATGTTAGTCTAAAGGTAAGATTACATGCATGTTTGTATGTTAGTCTACAGGTAAGGTTCCATGCATGTTTGTATGTTAGTCTAAAGGTAAGGTTACATGCATGTTTGTATGTTAGTCTAAAGGTAAGATTACATGCATGTTTGTATGTTAGTCTAAAGGTAAGGTTCCATGCATGTTTGTATGTTAGTCTACAGGTAAGGTTCCATGCATGTTTGTATGTTAGTCTAAAGGTAAGTGTCCATGCATGTTTGTATGTTAGTCTAAAGGTAAGATTACATGCATGTTTGTATGTTAGTCTACAGGTAAGGTTCCATGCATGTTTGTATGTTAGTCTAAAGGTAAGATTACATGCATGTTTGTATGTTAGTCTACAGGTAAGGTTCCATGCATGTTTGTATGTTAGTCTAAAGGTAAGATTACATGCATGTTTGTATGTTAGTCTACAGGTAAGGTTCCATGCATGTTTGTATGTTAGACTAAAGGTAAGGTTACATGCATGTTTGTATGTTAGTCTAAAGGTAAGATTACATGCATGTTTGTATGTTAGTCTAAAGGTAAGGTTCCATGCATGTTTGTATGTTAGTCTACAGGTAAGGTTCCATGCATGTTTGTATGTTAGTCTAAAGGTAAGGTTCCATGCATGTTTGTATGTTAGTCTAAAGGTAAGGTTACATGCATGTTTGTATGTTAGTCTACAGGTAAGGTTCCATGCATGTTTGTATGTTAATCTAAAGGTAAGGTTACATGCATGTTTGTATGTTAGTCTAAAGTTAAGGTTACATGCATGTTTGTATGTTAGTCTAAAGGTAAGGTTCCATGCATGTTTGTATGTTAGTCTAAAGGTAAGGTTACATGCATGTTTGTATGTTAGTCTAAAGGTAAGGTTACATGCATGTTTGTATGTTAGTCTAAAGGTAAGGTTCCATGCATGTTTGTATGTTAGTCTAAAGGTAAGATTACATGCATGTTTGTATGTTAGTCTAAAGGTACAGTGTTTCTTCCAGACTTTTTTCTCCGGGGGGGCACTTGAAATCTTCGGGGGGGCGGTAAACTTTCTTCGGGGGGGCGGACACTGTTAAAG
The DNA here is from genome assembly GCF_028476545.2 of Physella acuta. Lineage (NCBI taxonomy): Eukaryota > Metazoa > Mollusca > Gastropoda > Physidae > Physella > Physella acuta. The sequence continues at coordinate 557,097 of NW_026732268.1, forward strand.
TATATATTTTCTATATAAATTATATAAATTTCATTTCGTTCGGGGGGGCGGTAAAAATTTTTCGGGGGGGCTTTGCCCCCCCCCCCCCCCCCCCCCCCGAAGAGATGCCTGGAAGAAACTCTGTAAAGGTAAGGTTCCATGCATGTTTGTATGTTAGTCTAAAGGTAAGGTTACATGCATGTTTGTATGTTAGTCTAAAGGTAAGATTACATGCATGTTTGTATGTTAGTCTACAGGTAAGGTTCCATGCATGTTTGTATGTTAATCTAAAGGTAAGGTTCCATGCATGTTTGTATATTAGTCTAAAAGTAAGGTTACACACATGATAGTATCAAATATATAAAAATGATATTAGTAAATAATTTAAAAATTTACCGTTGATTAAATATATCATCACCTTTTTTAGTGAATGATCAACTTTTTGAACATTTGATTTAGTGAATAATCAACTTTTTGAACATTTGATTTAGTGAATAATCAACTTTTTGAACATTTGATTTAGTGAATAATCAACTTTTTGAACATTTGATTTAGTGAATGATCAACTTTCTGATTTAGATCCTGCGCCAGAGCCGCTACTGCAAGCCACTCTATAAATTGTACATGACATTTTGTGCAGCCAGGGCGCCAGTGCTGGGGACTTTGCTCATCTTTTCTCTCTTAACTCTGACCTATGGCCAGCTGGGATATCTGGTGAGTTGTGGCACAGCACAGTAACTCTGACCTATGGCCAGCTGGGATATCTGGTGAGTTGTGACACAGCACAGTAACTCTGACCTATGGCCAGCTGGGATATCTGGTGAGTTGTGGCACAGCACAGTCCCTGAGGAAACCTGAAGCAACTGGAGAGGACAAAAATCTCCCCCACATGCAGTGCCGGCGCCAGGCACCCCCCCCCCCTCACCCCCCCCCCCCCCCCCCCCCCCCCCCCAATTTTTCAATTTTTTTCATGCCCCGTGTTATCAGAGGTGTAGCGACCCTTCCCGCCGATTTGCACTCCCCCCCCCCCTCAAACTTTCAATTTGCTTTTCCAACCCATTTTGGCGCCTCCCTATGGACAGCGCCCTAGGCGACCGCCTAGTTCGCCTTATAGGTAGCGCCGGCCCTGCCCACACGGTGGGGTGTGAAGGGTCATGGTGAAGCTGTGGGAGAATGTGTGGGAGAATGTGTGGGAGAATGTGTGGGAAAATGTGTGGGAGAATGTGTGGGAGAATGTGTGGGAGAATGTGTGGAAGAATGTGTGGGAGAATGTGTGGAAGAATGTGTGGGAGAAGGATGTCCCGGGTGTGTCCAGTTCTCTTTTCCATTCTAAAATTGAATTTGTTGAACTGAAGCTTAGGATGAAGGTTTGGCTGTTGTATTGTGTACAATAGTCCAGACAGCAAGTCTGATAGAGAAAGTTGAAGCATCTTGTTAGTTAAGGGTTAAGTCTTGCTCTACTCTACCAAAGAAATTTGACCTCTGAACTCCGCAGATCTACGGACCATTTACCTTCGTGTGCCGCAGCTTTCCCAGTACCTTGACCTTCCTGCTGGCACTGGGTCGCACTGACCTACGACCCCTGCTGGGGCAGCATGAGGTGTTGACCCACCTGTACCTCATGTCCTACGCTGTGTGTGTGTACGGCCTGACCAGTGCTCTGATGTTGGCTGCCCTGAGCTGGAGCTACCGCTGGTCCCACTCTCAGATGTATCACAGCCTGGAGCTCAAAGACTTTGAGCTGATGGAGCTCATGCTCAGCTACTTGAAGACAATCATAGGCATCCACAAGGCTAAACCTGTAAGACTGGGGGATAATTGGGGGGGGGGGTAAGGTCAGACTAGACCAAATAGAGGGGGGGGGATAACATCAGACTAGACCAAATAGAGAGGGGGGGGGGGATAACATCAGACTAGACCAAATAGAGGGGGGAATAAGGTCAGACTAGACCAAATAGAGGGGGGATAAGGTCAAACTAGACCAAATAGAGGGGGGATAAGGTCAGACTAGACCAAATAGAGGGGGGATAAGGTCAGACTAGACCAAATAGAGGGGGGATAAGGTCAGACTAGACCAAATAGAGGGGGGATAAGGTCAGACTAGACCAAATAGAGGGGGGAATAAGGTCAGACTAGACCAAATGTGGGGGGGGGATAACATCAGACTAGACCAAATAGAGGGGGGATAAGGTCAGACTAGACCAAATAGAGGGGGGAATAAGGTCAGACTAGACCAAATGTGGGGGGGGGGATAACATCAGACTAGACCAAATGGGGGGGGGGGGGAATAAGGTCAGACTAGACCAAATAGAGGGGGGGGGGATAAGGTCAGACTAGAACAAATGGGGGGGGGGGGGGGAATTGAATACAAAGCTTAATAAAAAAATAATTTCTTGGATTGTTGTCAATCAAGTAACTTAGATTATTAGTCATACATATAACTTAGATATTCAGTTTTCAAATCATTTTAAAAAAGACATGGTCAAAATAATTTTTTATTCAATACAAGCTCTCATTTTAAAGTGCATTGAATTTAATTTTTTATAATGTAATAATTTTCAAGGCTTTCCGCCAAGTGAAATTTGTTGGCCAACCTTCTTTACCAAGTCGCCCTACCAGTTCTTGCACCACCCCCAGACCTGCCAGCCCCAGTCCTAACCGCAGCCCACAAGACAACCAGAGGATTGTATCCACTCTACAGAGCTCATGGGATCAAGTGTTACAAACATTGGACAAGGTGGGGACAAACAGGGGACAAGGTGGGGACAAATGGTGGACAAGGTGGGACAAACAGTGGACAAGATGGGGACAAATGGTGGACAAGGTGGGGACAAATGGTGGACAAGATGGGGACAAATGGTGGACAAGGTGGGACAAACAGTGGACAAGATGGGGACAAATGGTGGACAAGGTGGGACAAACAGTGGACAAGATGGGGACAAATGGTGGACAAGGTGGGGACAAATGGTGGACAAGATGGGGACAAATGGTGGACAAGGTGGGACAAACAGTGGACAAGATGGGTACAAATGGTGGACAAGGTGGGACAAACAGTGGACAAGATGGGGACAAATGGTGGACAAGGTGGGGACAAATGGTGGACAAGGTGGGGACAAATGGTGGACAAGGTGGGACAAACAGTGGACAAGGTGGGGACAAATGGTGGACAAGGTGGGACAAACAGTGGACAAGGTGGGGACAAATGGTGGACAAGGTGGGACAAACAGTGGACAAGGTGGGGACAAATGGTGGACAAGGTGGGACAAATGGTGGACAAGGTGGGCAAACAGTGGACAATGTGGGGACAAATGGTGGACAAGGTGGGACAAACAGTGGATAAGGTGGGGGACAAACAGTGGACAAGGTGGGGACAAATGGTGGACAAGGTGGGGACAAATGGTGGACAAGGTGGGGACAAATGGTGGACAAGGTGGGACAAACAGTGGACAAGATGGGGACAAATGGTGGACAAGGTGGGGACAAATGGTGGACAAGGTGGGACAAACAGTGGACAAGGTGGGGACAAATGGTGGACAAGTTGGGGACAAATGGTGGACAAGGTGGGGACAAATGGTGGACAAGGTGGGGACAAATGGTGGACAAGGTGGGACAAACAGTGGACAAGGTGGGACAAACGGTGGACAAGGTGGGGACAAATGGTGGACAAGGTGGGGACAAATGGTGGACAAGGTGGGACAAACAGTGGACAAGGTGGGGACAAATGGTGGACAAGGTGGGGACAAATGGTGGACAAGGTGGGGACAAAGTAAGTTGTTTCCCCTTGCACATGAAGGTCCCAGAACTCTAGAATCCCATGTTTCAGCTGGAGAAGATGCACGAAGCTGAGGCTGCCAGTCTGGAACACCTGGAGGGCGCCGTCAGCCTCTGGTTGAGTAGGAGACACAAAGATTTTTTTTCCAAAACACATTCTCACAATGCATGGATCCAAACCAAGAAAACTCTAAGTTGATTCAGGTAGAAAGAGATCTCTTTATTCAGTTTGACGGAAGTATTTTCTTGTTGCAGCCCTTTGTCTGACCTTCTCTTTCCACCTGTGATCTCACCTTTCTGTGTTCAAGTGTTTAAGTCAAGATGTAGTCAAGAGAAATATTTGTAATTAATTTATTAATTAATTAATTTTAAAAAAAGAGAGATTTAAGTGTCAATCAATCTATAACACATTTTTAACAACAAGCTTTATAAATGCACTATTATTTATGAAACAATAAATAAAAGTTAGATTGCTCAAAGCAAAAGGTAGTTAATCGCAAAATATGTATTTATACTACCCGCTTTTGGCAATATTTGCGTACCAGATAATTTATGTATATAATATTAAATCTGAGAATTTATAGCAGTTTCATGTTTGATATGATAATTGATTGAATAAAAATTGCATCCTTACTTTGATATTTTTGTTTAGGTCTACATCTGGACATCTTTACATTTACAACTGTGACAGTTTGTAAAAACTTTTGAGTTACAACGTGGCACCACATCTAAAGCAGCCATTTCACTTCCAGAAACTTTGATCTTCAGTGACAGCACAAAAACATTTATTTCTTTTTAAATTTAATTATATGTTAATTTAGTCATCAAAAATAAATGTAAGAATAAAGGGGAGAAAACTGGTGATGGCTGTGTCAGCCTGTATACAAGGCAGGCTTTGGTCACATGGTGGACACCAACCACTGGCATGGGGCAAATAACTGTCTTTTAGAGAATGCTGATAGGTTTTAAAGTCAATAATTTTTGTCATATGTGTTGTCGTTACTAAAAAGTAAAAAATAAAACAAATACAAAAAACGTCATAATAATAAGCTTTTCAGTGTACTGAAAATAAGAGAATTTAATAAACTTGCTTTCACTTTATCATTTTCAGTGCATTTAAAATCTTAATAAATAATATTATATATGCTCGTAATAAAATAAAATTATATATGCTCGTAATAAAATAAAATTATATATGCTTGTAATTAAATGAAATTATGTATGCTTGTAATTAAATGAAATTATGTATGCTTGTAATTAAATGAAATTATGTATGCTTGTTATTAAATAAAATTATATATGCTTGTAATTAAATTATATATGCTTGTAATTAAATAAAATTATATATGCTTGTAATTAAATGAAATTATATATGCTTGTAATTAAATGAAATTATATATGCTCGTAATTAAATGAAATTATGTATGCTTGTAATTAAATTAAATTATGTATGCTTGTAATTAATAAAATTATATATGCTTGTAGTTAAGTTTATCGATTAAAAAAATTTATAAAATTTTGAAATTATGGTGAACTTGATATTATATTCAATTCTTGAAGTAATTAGATTGTATGATATGCTTTGTAGTTGTTAGATTATATATACCATAGTCTACAGATTGTCCATTTAATTTATTTAGTTTCAATCCACATTAATAATTTATTGGGCTCTATACCAACCATTTAAACGCACAAAAATTGGGCTCTATACCAATCATGAATCTTTTTAAATCTTTTATGAATAATTTAATTTTTTACATTTCTACTAGAATTAATGTTAAAAAAAAATGTCTATAGTTCATTGTTTTATTTAAATTAATTATCAGTATTTAACAACCTTTTTGTATAATTACCAAAAATAATTTTTATTTTGTCAAATAAAAGTTTGAACGAAGATCCAGGTGTTCTTTTCTTGTAACAAAATATTAATCTTTGGTATCAGTAGCAAGCATTGATGTGACATTATGCAATCCCTATATAACTCCAGCTGAAAAAAAAAGATTAATATACAACAATTATCATATCCGTGGACCCTTGTGTAGCCTTGGTACAAAACCACAACTCTCCATTGTAATCAATTCTGGGTGGTTCATCCACGACATTCAGGCTGCTTCTGCTTCACTGACAGCTGATCTCTTCCAACCCTCCCCAAATGAAAAAAAAAAAATTATATGTATGTATGTATGTGTAAATATACAAATGTGTATATTAATTTTTTTCTGGATGTATTTTAATTTTTTTTGAAGCTACGCACTTTTGGGCTAAACTTCTTCCTTTTTTTTTTACTTTCTCATGTATACCAAGTATAGAGAAAGTCTTGTAATCGTGCAAAAAAAAATCGAGATTTTTACAAATCTCAACGTTTTACACCTCACTGATACAGAAAAACATAATTTTGCAATCTTGTCCTTATGTCTGTGTGTCTGCGTGTAAACACGATAACTTGAGTACCGTTACAGCTAGGTTGATGAAATTTCATATATAAATATTTTATCAAAATCGTAGATCCGTATCAACTTTTGAGCGATTTCTGATAACCGGAAGTGGTACTTTTTTTACTTTGAATTTTTCAAAAGCCTGTAATATAATAGATTGACGATAGAAGCATGTGGTTGTATATAACGTTTATTGGGTCTAACTACATGATGGTACCACAGAGAGAGGGAGGACGGAAGGAAGTACAATGCACAAGGGACATCACTCAAGATAACAATATAAATATAATACTAATACAGAAGAGTGAGTTCCCTTGACCTCACAATTATCTCAATCTATTACATCCCTTTACCCTTAGAACACAATAACACATCTCTCAATAGAACAATTGATGGTATCCTAAAATCACCAATTATATTGTAACATGAACACTATGGTAGATTACATCCTTACAAACAATGCACAATATGTTACAACATAATTAAAATACAAAACAATAATGTCAAAGTCCTCTTGACCTTTAAAATCATAGGTCTAACTTATTTGGGACTTTGATTGTCCTGCTTGACCTTCTCAGTGGCTTTTGATTTGGTGACTCAAGATTCTGACCATCTGGATTCTCTATCTCAGGAGGTCTAGGATTTAAATCATTAACTCCAGAATTTACATTTTCTGACTCCAGACAACTTGGTTCACTCATATCAACAGAACTTGGTTGTGGAACAAACTGAGTTGGTGTGAACTGATCAGATTTGGTGGGATTGACAGATTCACACTTATTATCTGCACAAGTTATTTTTAACTTTATAAGGCACAGGTCCTGTACATTGAACAATTTGACCTGGTATCCATTTTTCCTTTCTCCCATAATTTCTTAGATACACATTCTTATTAACACCAAATTCTCTTTCAATGCATGAGTTGTCATGATTTAATGGAACTATTTTTGAATTGGCATCTGAAAGTATTAAATGGCAAAAAATCTTTTTTTTTCTTTTGATGTTACCCTTTTAGTTTCTGTAAGTGCTAATGATGTTAGCAAAGTTGTTTGATGATCACATTCCTTCTTACTAATGTATTCTCTTTAAAACATTTGAAATTGCCATATCACCATAATCATTTATTAAGTTACAAGTACTTTGTTTAGGCAACTCTGACTGATAATGGACTGCATCTTCTCCATCTTTTATATTATCTTCACAAAGGGTTTTAATTTCTTATTTTATATGGCCTTAAGTCATCATTCACAGACTCTTCAGGCCAACCATTCATACAGTGCTCATATACTTTTATTAAGCACTCATCTTTTTGTGTTTCTCTTTTAATATCATTCACATTTATATTGGAGTTATCCATGATAGTGAAGAGAACAAATACATCTTCTGGTACATAGCTCAGGCTCTGGTTTTTTTTTAAAGGTAATCTACTAAGACTATCTGCACTATTCTCAGATCCAGGTTTGTATTTCAATTCATAATTGTATGCAGTTAGTGTGATAGCCCATCTTTGAATTCTTGGTGAGGCATGCTCAGGTAGGGTTTTGTTTTCTCCAAATAAACCTAGCAATGGTTTATGATCTGTAAAGATGGTGAACTTCCTACCAAACAGAAACTTATGAAATTTCTTAACACCAAAAATGATGCCTAAGCCTTCCCTATGTGAGCGGGTGAATGGATTTTTTTGTATTTTATTTGTTGCGAATCTGGGAGTGCATGGTGGTCCAATGGGGAACGGCACGGAGTCCCCTTCCGTCCGAAGCGGTCATTATAAATTGACCGCTCGGAGTGATTTTCTTCCTTTTTTTGACCCGCGGCGAGATGTAGGTCGGGTCAGGTTTCCGCGTGGCGCACCGCACGCGTGGAGGTATTTGTTTTTTTATACTTTATCTTTACGTGATTTGTATGAATGCGACTGTCGATGTTTCTCGTTTTCTTTCATTTTCGTCTAAAACGAGATAGTGAGCATCGGCATGTCTGGTATGCACGTGGTGTGTTATTTTGTTATTTTGAATTAAAATGTATTTTTGGTGTTTTCTAAACCCGTGGCGTGTGTTTCGGACCACGTGGTTTAGGCCAGTGTGTTTAGGAGTGTTTCCTAAACTGGTGTGAATGCGTGTGTGCATTTACTTGATTGTTTTATGATATGTTGTTATTGACTAGGATTGGCTTAGTCAATAGTCAGTTGGTTAGACAGTAATTAGATTAGTATATTTTAGTTGCCTCGAGTTTTAGGTTGTTTAAAATTAATGTGTGTGCTGTTTCGTGCAACGTCATGTTGAGTATCGCTTGCTTTGTGTCTGCCTTCATTGGGGCCTTAGCGGAGTGTGTTAACTGTAATGTTATCAATATAGATGTTGTTTATGTAGACCAATGGCTTCGGGCTGCTCCTTGTGTAGGAAAGATTGGTTCTACAATGAATTTGTTTACACGTTATTTTTAAGTTGCTAGTTCTTCTTTAGACAGTGGTTAGTTTTGCTTTTGAGAATTGCTTTTAGAATTGTATAGTAGGGATTAGTTTTACTCGAGGCTTTAGCTAGATAGTAGTAGTAGGTAGCATTTTGAACTTGTGTATATATTTATGTATATATCTGCCATTACCATGCATTTTTCTTAAGTTTTCCTTTTCTTTTTCTCTTCCCCCCCCCTTCCAGTGAGGTTGCTTGTGCAACTTGGCTGGGTGTTTGGTTATATATGAATTGTTGTGTTTGATGTAAAAAGTTTGTTTCGTTTGGTTCTGTTTTGTGTCAGTTTATATCTATTCTTTTTTTATAACTTTTGGTTCCATACAATAAATTTTATTAACTGTAAAAGTTTTTGTTTTATTTTAGTAGCTTATTATTTAGACTAAGGTTAGGGTTTAACCACTGTGGGTTCTACCACGGTTGCACTGACCGGACAGTAGTTAAGTAGATAAGCCTAGGGAAGGGTAAGACTAGATTTTAAGGTATCCCCCCCTAGCAGGGCTTACACCTATCTAACTGAGAATAATTTTTCTCAGCCTGGTTCAAAGATCTACTGGCAAAAGCAATGGGTCTGTCACCCTTCTCATCCATGTGGGACAAGACTGCTCCTACACCATCTGGTGAAGCATCACATGTTAATATAAGTCTTTTCCCTGGGTCATAGTGAGTTAGTAAGGTGTCAGAAGACAAAGCCTCTTTTGCTGTATTAAAAGCAGTATCTTGTTGTTTACACCAGTGCCAAGTTGCATTTTTCTGTAGCAGCTTGTACAGTGGTGATAGTTTACCAGAAGGTCAAGCAGGACAATCAAAGTCCCAAATAAGTTAGACCTATGATTTTAAAGGTCAAAAGGACTTTGACATCATTGTTTTGTATTTTAATTATGTTGTAACATATTGTGCATTGTTTGTAAGGATGTAATCTACCATAGTGTTCATGTTACAATATAATTGGTGATTTTAGGATACTGTTAATTGTTCTATTGAGAGATGTGTTGTGTTTACTAAGGGTAAAGGGATGTAATATAGTGAGACTTGTGAAGTCAAGGGAACTCACTCTTCTTGTATTAGTATTATATTTATACTGTTATCTTGAGTGATGTCCCTTACATGTATATAAATAATTGTCTCTCGTCACTTCCGCTCTCTCTCTTCCATCATGGCTGAAATAAAGAATTGTTAACAACCAACGCGGCTTCTCGTCAGTGTTTCCAATCTACCTCAGTGAGGTTTGTGTGTGTGCGGGGGGGGGGGAGAGAGATAACCAACTCAGAGTGAACATAGCGTCAGTTTTTAGATGACTGGTCTAAACATACATATATATTACACAAATACATATTATATATATATATATATATATATATATATATATATATATATGACCTTGTCAAAATGTCCCCACCACTACGCAGTTTGCTCATAAGTAAATTTAAATAGAGGTGCCACATCAGTTGTATTTGTGTCTGCATTGTAATTTTTTTTTAAATTAATCACACTATTCAAACTGTATATATAAAGTAATTATGTGTGAAGTTTTATGTATAACATTTTCTAATTCAATTATTCGTAAGCAAATACATTATGCAGTTGCCTTAAACTAAACACTCCTCTTGCCAAGTGGTACTATCCGTAGAGGTTTTTTAAACATTGCAATGCATAGTAATGGTTATTTTTAGAATGGCAAACTGATGCAGCTGTTAATACGTGTTGTAAACGTAGACACTACTAGACTAGTACAATAATGCTAAATTGCTGCATGAAAAGAAATCTTGTGATTTACATAGTTGTGCCGACCAAAAATATTTTTTAACAAATATCATTGTTTAAAACTTTGAGTTTAAAAAGTTTCCAAAAAGGCGCCACTTTGCTGAAAATGGCCAGAGGGGGAGTGGCCGCTCCCCCTGCTCCCCCTGCGTACGCTACTGATAAGAATATTCGAGAAAGTTTAGCTTTTTTTCTGTTTGCATTTTTTCTTTTTTGTGCTTTTTTCCGTTGCGCATTTTTCCGTTGCGCTTTTTTCTGTTTGTGCTTTTTTCTGTTTGCACTTTTTTCTGTTTGCGCTTTTTTCTGTGTGCGGTTTTTCTGTTTGCGCTTTTTCTGTTTGCGCTTTTTTTCCGTTTCGCTTCTTTCCGGTCACCTCTGTTTAAATTCTACAGAATACTTGTTCTTTCAAGGGGCGCTACTAGTACAGTTTCCGTAATTAAATTCCCAGTGCTATACCTTGTTCCCAAGACAACAATTATACAAGATGGTGGCAGGAAGTATTGAAATATGTTTTTATAACAAATTATAGCTATTTATTAGTATTTATTACTGTCGACTAGATTAAAATGAATGTGAAGTAATTATAAAATGTATGTGTTGAAACTTTGAAAATTCGTCAGTCACCAAACCGATTATTAAGCAGTTTACAAAGGTAAAATTCTGAACATAGCTGTGTTACAGGTAAAAGACATCCATTTATATTTTATATTTATTATTTATTAATTTAATCAAATTAACCCATTAGGCACTAATTTTGAGGCTTTTAGTTCGTTTTAAACTAAATTACTTAATTTAATATTTGTCACTCACTGCCATTGGTCTAGTGCAGGGGTCGGTAACCTGCGGCTCGCGAGCCGCATGCGGCTCTTTTGATATCAAGATGCGGCTCTCCAGCTCCTTGCACAAATACTAATAATCTTAATCAAAAAATAAAATATTTGAAATAAAAAAATGTTAGAGGCTCTTTAAAACCAGGGAAATTTTGAAAATTGTAACTTTTGGCTCTTCCGCTTCAAAAGGTTGCCGACCCCTGGTCTAGTGGTAGAGAGCTGGACTGCTAACCCGATATAGTCTCGAGTTTGAATCCGGGTTCAAGTCAGTAGACCGTCCCCGAGTCCACCCAACTCTGATGGGTACCTAACACACGTTAGGGAAAGTAAAGGCCTCTGGCAGAAGCGTAGGGAGGGGCGGAAGGGACATATGTCCCCGGGCGCTGACCTTAGGGGGGGCGCCAAATTGAAAGTTTGAGGGGGGGTGCAAATCGAAAGTTTGAGGGGGGGGGGTGCAAATGAAAAGTTCGAGGGGGGGGTGCAAATAGAAAGTTTTGTCCCCGGGCGCTGGGAGGGGTCACTACGCCTCTGGCGGCTGGGCATAGTGCTGACCACACTATCTCTTCATATGCCGAGGTCACAGAAACAAGTGAACTCTACTTCACTTGCCCTATAGACCGTCAGGTTTGAAAAGGGAACTTTACTCACTGCCATGGTACGACACACCTTTCCATTACAACCATGTTATATCATAGATTTTCTTGTTAAATTTTTAATTAGAATTTTCTGTCACTTATCATATATCATTAAACCATATCACTTACTGGTTAATTTGAGACCAAATTTAATGGCCTAGCTTAATGAGGGGCAGAGAAAACAAATAAAAACAAAATGACCTAATTACTTCTTAAAATGCGAAACTCTTTTTCCCCATCAAAAAAGGTCACCCTCACAGACACCATACCCACATTCAAATATTATAAATGTAATATTTTTTTACAAATATAAGAAATTCAACTCACATTAAATATTGCTATTTAAGTAATTATTTTTTTTATTCCCACTGTATTGATTATTATTTTAATGCTCATAATTAAAATAATCTTGCAGTTGAAGAAGATTTTAAATGTAAAAATTTAAAAAAAATATGTTAAAAAAACTTTCCATGTGCATTGCTTAAAGAAAATTTAAAATGTAGGTCCTAATATTTTTTTAAAATTATTGAATAAAATGTGCATATGCATGGTTTTAAAAAATTATTGAATAAAATGTGCATATGCATGGTTTTAAAAAATTATTGAATAAAATGTGCATATGCATGGTTTTAAAAAATTATTGAATAAAATGTGCATATGCATGGTTTTAAAAAACATTACTTTGTTGTCACATTTCTCTCTAAACCAGCCAATCTTGCTTTACAATTTTGTTTAAAAAAAATTTCCTGTCTTTTGCTATATTTCTATGCCATGTGTTGTTTTTTTTTGGATATTCCTCTTTGTGTTTATCCTCGTTGATCCTATGATATGCCTTTGTCTGATTTTCTAGTTTCCATTTTGCTTGACATGGGGCCTAACACCTAACTGCTAACACCTCCATCTCTGAATTTCTCACTCCAGCAGATTTGTGCTTTCCTTGTGTTAGGTACTTTTTATGTTCCAGCCACTTATTGTTCAATGACACATTGTCAGTTTAAACAGATTTTACACAAGAGTTCAAAATTCATGTTGCTTGGTCTCATAAGCTGTTTGCTTAGAGCCAATCATGTTTTTAAATGTTACAGAAGCTCCTCTCCAGAGCCCCCTACATTCTTTGACTTGGTCCAAATTGAATTAGGAACTTGTTTAACTTTAGAATAATTTCTAAACAAGGAACATAGAAAATGATTTAATATAGCAGTATTGTAAGTTCCTATAAAAAAATGGAATTGAATTAGGAACTTGTTTAACTTTAGTTTAATTTCTAAACGTAGAACAAAGAAAATGATTTAATAGAGCAGTATTGTAAGTTCCTATAAAAAAATGGAATTTTTACAATAAAAATACTATATAATAATTGTAATACTCAAACAGTAGTCATTTAAATCTTCAAATTTCTAATGACAATGTTTGTGTTAGTCTTGTGGATTAGTAAAAGGGAATCCTGCTGATGTAACAAGATATTGTGGCTTTATATTGAACCCCATATTAAAATTCTATTTCAGAATGGTGTTGACAGACCTACCATTTGACAGGTGCAAGCTGCTGCATAATCGTTACCAGCTCCTTAAGAGACCTCTGAGTGCTCCAGGTCTCACACCGGAGGAGCAGACAGATGCTGCTGAGGAGAGCAAAGATTACGCAGCTTTTCTTAAGTAGGTCAATTTTCAGCTCTTTGTGTGTGAGTACTTGTGCATGCGTGTATGCTTGTCAGTTGTGCTGGTGAGTACTTTTACATACACACATTGATGTATGAAAACAGTTAAACAGTTGTCCATTTGAAAGCCAGCATTTCAGAGAAGTCTGAAAACAATGAAACATTTGTCTATTTGAAAGCCAGCATTTTAGAGAAGTCTGAAAACAATGAAACATTTGTCTATTTGAAAGCCAGCATTTTAGAGAAGTTTACCCTGAGCCATGTTTTCCATCCACTCAAGGCCATCTGATTGTACATGTATTGTTGTTATGTCAAGGTCATCTGATTGTACATGTATTGTTGCTATGTCAAGGTCATCTGATTGTACATGTATTGTTGCTATGTAAGACATGAACTTTGCCTATATTTGTCCATAGAGCCCAAGAAAGAAATGTTGGCCCAGGAGGTTTTCTAGACTCCACCAGGTACAGCTACACCTACACCTTGAAGAAAGACAAGCAGCCCTCCCGTCCAAGGACTAGAAGTGACACCACTATCAACAATGTGCTTTTGTTTTCTGAGCGAGTCAAACAAGATGAGAGAGAGTATGAAAAAAATATTAAAGTTATTGAGGTTGGTAGACCTATGGATAGCTAATTGGCATGTATTCACCTTCTAAAAGCAAATATGCTCCTGTTGTACAATAAAAGCTTAAATTATGAAAGATAATGGATAGCCTAGAACATATCTGATGGTCAAAATGTTCACAACAATGTCTTTAGCCAGTGTTACACATGTGATGTGTTTGGGCCATCTAGTGCACATCATGATTGATCAAATCTTAGTATAAGTTTTGATATGCCCACAAGTTTGATATGCCCACAAGTTTGATATGCCCACAAGTTTGATATGCCCACAAGTTTGGTATGCCCACAAGTTTGATATGCCCACAAGTTTGGTATGCCCACAAGTTTTCATATGCCCACAAGTTTCATATGCCCACAAGTTTGATATGCCCACAAAAGATCTCACCTCACCAAACAAAAGATCTCACCTCACCAAACAAAAGATCTCACCTCACCAAACAAAAGATCTCACCTCACCAAACAAAAGATCTCACCTCACCAAACAAAAGATCTCACTCACCAAAAAGATCTCACCTCACCAAACAAAAGATCTCACCTCACCAAACAAAAGATCTCACCAAACAAAAGATCTCACCTCACCAAACAAAAGATCTCACCTCACCAAACAAAAGATCTCACCTCACCAAACAAAAGATCTCACCAAACAAAAGATCTCACCTCACCAAACAAAAGATCTCACCTCACCAAACAAAAGATCTCACCTCACCAAACAAAAGATCTCACCTCACCAAACAAAAGATCTCACCTCACCAAACAAAAGATCTCACCTCACCAAACAAAAGATCTCACCTCACCAAAAAGATCTCACCTCACCAAACAAAAGATCTCACCTCACCAAACAAAAGATCTCACCTCACCAAAAAGATCTCACCTCACCAAACAAAAGATCTCACCTCACCAAACAAAAGATCTCACCTCACCAAACAAAAGATCTCACCTCACCAAACAAAAGATCTCACCTCACCAAACAAAAGAGCTCACCTTCTCCAAAAAGATCTCACCTCACCAAACAAAAGATCTCACCTCTCCAAACAAAAGATCTCACCTCACCAAACAAAAGATCTCATCTCACCAAACAAAAGATCTCACCTCACCAAACAAAAGATCTCACCTCACCAAACAAAATATCTCACCTCACCAAACAAAAGATCTCACCTCACCAAACAAAAGATCTCACCTCACCAAACAAAAGATCTCACCTCACCAAACAAAATATCTCACCTCACCAAACAAAAGATCTCACCTCACCAAACAAAAGATCTCACCTAACCAAACAAAAGATCTCACCTCACCAAACAAAAGATTTCACCTCACCAAACAAAAGATCTCACCAAACAAAAGATTTCACCTCACCAAACAAAAGATCTCACCTCACCAAACAAAAGATCTCACCTCACCAAACAAAAGATCTCACCTCACCAAAAAGATCTCACCTCACCAAACAAAAGATTTCACCTCACCAAACAAAAGATCTCACCAAACAAAAGATTTCACCTCACCAAACAAAAGATCTCACCTCACCAAACAAAAGATCTCACCTCACCAAACAAAAGATCTCACCTCACCAAACAAAAGATCTCACCTCACCAAACAAAAGATCTCACCTCACCAAACAAAAGATCTCACCTCACCAAACAAAAGATCTCACCTCACCAAACAAAAGATCTCACCTCACCAAACAAAAGATCTCACCTCACCAAACAAAAGATCTCACCTCACCAAACAAAAGATCTCACCTCACCAAACAAAAGATCTCACCTCACCAAACAAAAGATCTCACCTCACCAAACAAAAGATCTCACCAAACAAAAGATCTCACCTCACCAAACAAAAGATCTCACCTCACCAAACAAAAGATCTCACCTCACCAAACAAAAGATCTCACCTCACCAAACAAAAGATCTCACCTCACCAAACAAAAGATCTCACCTCACCAAACAAAAGATCCCACCTCACCAAACAAAAGATCTCACCTCACCAAACAAAAGATCTCACCTCACCAAACAAAAGATCTCACCTCACCAAACAAAATATCTCACCTCACCAAACAAAAGATCTCACCTCACCAAACAAAAGATCTCACCTCACCAAACAAAAGATCTCACCTCACCAAACAAAATATCTCACCTCACCAAACAAAAGATCTCACCTCACCAAACAAAAGATCTCACCTCACCAAACAAAAGATCTCACCAAACAAAAGATCTCACCAAACAGAAGATCTCACCTCACCAAACAAAAGATCTCACCTCACCAAACAAAAGATCTCACCTCACCAAACAAAAGATCTCACCTCACCAAACAAAAGATCTCACCTCACCAAACAAAAGATCTCACCAAACAAAAGATCTCACCTCACCAAACAAAAGATCTCACCTCACCAAACAAAAGATCTCACCAAACAAAAGATCTCACCTCACCAAACAAAAGATCTCACCTCACCAAACAAAAGATCTCACCTCACCAAACAAAAGATCTCACCTCACCAAACAAAAGATCTCACCAAACAAAAGATCTCACCTCACCAAACAAAAGATCTCACCTCACCAAACAAAAGATCTCACCAAACAAAAGATCTCACCTCACCAAACAAAAGATCTCACCTCACCAAACAAAAGATCTCACCTCACCAAACAAAAGATCTCACCTCACCAAACAAAAGATCTCACCTCACCAAACAAAAGATCTCACCTCACCAAACAAAAGATCTCACCTCACCAAACAAAAGATCTCACCTCACCAAACAAAAGATCTCACCTCACCAAACAAAATATTTTTGTCTTGCTAAGGATCATATGTGGCTACACAAGCAAGAGGAGAGGGAGTTGAAGCGGATAGAGGGAGACATCCTTAAACAACAGAGAGCAGTCAGACACACACTCAGAGATTATGAAAATGGTAGGCAAAAGTTTTTTAAAGTCAATAATTGTTCAAATAATCCATTTACACCACTACACTACTCCACCAACACACCACTCCACCATCACAACACCATCACAAACTCCGCCATCACACTATTCCACCATCACACAATTCCACCACCACACCACTCCACCATCACAACACTCCACCATCAAACCACTCCACCATCTCACTATTCCACCATCACACTATTCCACCATCACACTATTCCACCATCACACTATTCCACCATCACACTATTCCACCATCACACCATTCCACCACCACATCACTCCACCATCACACCACACCACTCCACCACCACACCACTCCACCTTCATACCACTCCATCATCACACCACTCCACATCACTCCACCATCACACCACACCTCTCCACCACCACACCACTCCACCTTCACACCACTCCACCACCACACCACTCCACCACCACACCACTCCACCATCAAACCACTCCACCATCAAACCACTCCACCTTCACACCAATCCACCATCACACCACTCCACACTACCATCACACCATTCCACCATCACATGACTCCACCTTCACACCAATCCACCATCACAACACTCCACACTACCATCACACCACTCCACCATCACACCACTCCACCACTTCACCATCACAACACTCCACCACTCCAAATCAATCCACCATCACACCACAACACCATCAAACCACTCCACCATCACACCACTCCACCATCACACCACTCCACCATCACACCACTCCACCATCACACCACTCCACCATCACACCATTCCACCATCACATGACTCCACCTTCACACCAATCCACCATCACACCACTCCACACTACCATCACACCACTCCACCATCACATGACTCCACCTTCACACCAATCCACCATCACACCACAACACCATCAAACCACTCCACCATCACATGACTCCACCATCACACCACTCCACCATCACACCATTCCACCATCAAACCACTCCACATTACCATCACACCACTCCACCTTCACACCAATCCACCATCACACTATTCCACCATCACACTATTCCACCATCACACTATTCCACCATCACACCACTCCACCATCAAACCACTCCACATTACCATCACACCACTCCACCTTCACACCACTCCACCATCACATGACTCCACCACTCCACCACTCCACCATTCCACCATCACAACACTCCACCATTCTACCATCACACTAGTCCACCATCTGTAAACTTTCAGCTGTAAATAAAAAGAAACTGCTAGAGGAGAAACAACTGAACCAGTCCCTCCAGCGCTTTACTCAGATGTCCAGAGACCATCTTCACAAACAGGAAGAGGTAAACAAAAATGTTGGTCAATATTTGGTCAAGTCAAGTTGTTTACATTTCAAATTTTTATTGAGGCAAAGATTTTTCTTTTTTTTTTTGGAATCAAAATTTGTCGCATTTACTTTTAATGATGCTGGCATCATTCTATGATGTGTTTTACAGGAGATAAGACATTGTATGATTGCTAATGTAGCAAATTCTCAAGCCCAAAAAGGCTCAGAGAGAAGGGGATATTTAAAACTGTAAGTCTCTCTTAACCCAGCACTTTCAATATTTGACTAGTGAGTCCCACCTTAACCCAACAATGTTTGACTAGTGAGTCCCACCTTAACCCAACACATACAATGTTTGACTAGTGAGTCCCACCTTAACCCAACACATACAATGTTTGGCTAGTGAGTCCCACTTAACCCAACAATGTTTGACTAGTGAGTCCCACTTAACCCAACAATATTTGACTAGTGAGTCCCACCTTAACCCAACAATGTTTGGCTAGTGAGTCCCACTTAACCCAACAATGTTTGACTAGTGAGTCCCACTTAACCCAACAATATTTGACTAGTGAGTCACACCTTAACCCAACAATATTTGACTAGTGAGTCCCACCTTAACCCAACAATATTTGACTAGTGAGTCCCACCTTAACCCAACAATATTTGACTAGTGAGTCCCACCTTAACCCAACACATACAATGTTTGACTAGTGAGTCACACCTTAACCCAACAATATTTGACTAGTGAGTCCCACTTAACCCAACAATATTTGACTAGTGAGTCCCACCTTAACCCAACACATACAATGTTTGACTAGTGAGTCCCACTTAACCCAACAATGTTTGACTAGTGAGTCCCACTTAACCCAACAATATTTGACTAGTGAGTCCCACCTTAACCCAACAATATTTGACTAGTGAGTCCCACTTAACCCAACAATATTTGACTAGTGAGTCCCACCTTAACCCAACACATACAATGTTTGACTAGTGAGTCCCACTTAACCCAACAATATTTGACTAGTGAGTCCCACCTTAACCCAACAATGTTTGACTAGTGAGTCCCACTTAACCCAACAATATTTGACTAGTGAGTCCCACCTTAACCCAACAATATTTGACTAGTGAGTCCCACCTTAACCCAACAATGTTTGACTAGTGAGTCCCACCTTAACCCAACAATATTTGACTAGTGAGTCCCACCTTAACCCAACAATGTTTGACTAGTGAGTCCCACCTTAACCCAACAATGTTTGACTAGTGAGTCACACCTTAACCCAACACATACAATGTTTGACTAGTGAGTCACACCTTAACCCAACAATATTTGACTAGTGAGTCCCACTTAACCCAACAATATTTGACTAGTGAGTCCCACCTTAACCCAACACATACAATGTTTGACTAGTGAGTCCCACCTTAACCCAACAATGTTTGACTAGTGAGTCACACCTTAACCCAACAATATTTGACTAGTGAGTCCCACTTAACCCAACAATATTTGACTAGTGAGTCCCACCTTAACCCAACACATACAATGTTTGACTAGTGAGTCCCACCTTAACCCAACAATATTTGACTAGTGAGTCCCACCTTAACCCAACACATACAATGTTTGACTAGTGAGTCCCACCTTAACCCAACAATGTTTGACTAGTGAGTCCCACCTTAACCCAACAATGTTTGACTAGTGAGTCCCACCTTAACCCAACAATGTTTGACTAGTGAGTCACACCTTAACCCAACAATGTTTGACTAGTGAGTCACACCTTAACCCAACACATACAATGTTTTACTAGTGAGTCCCACCTTAACCCAACACATACAATGTTTGACTAGTGAGTCCCACCTTAACCCAACAATGTTTGACTAGTGAGTCCCACCTTAACCCAACACATACAATGTTTGACTAGTGAGTCCCACCTTAACCCAACACATACAATGTTTGACTAGTGAGTCACACCTTAACCCAACAATATTTGACTAGTGAGTCCCACCTTAACCCAACACATACAATGTTTGACTAGTGAGTCCCACCTTAACCCAACAATGTTTGACTAGTGAGTCCCACCTTAACCCAACAATGTTTGACTAGTGAGTCCCACCTTAACCCAACAATGTTTGACTAGTGAGTCACACCTTAACCCAACAATGTTTGACTAGTGAGTCCCACCTTAACCCAACAATGTTTGACTAGTGAGTCCCACCTTAACCCAACAATGTTTGACTAGTGAGTCACACCTTAACCCAACAATGTTTGACTAGTGAGTCCCACCTTAACCCAACAATGTTTGACTAGTGAGTCCCACCTTAACCCAACACATACAATGTTTGACTAGTGAGTCCCACTTAACCCAACAATGTTTGACTAGTGAGTCCCACCTTAACCCAACACATACAATGTTTGACTAGTGAGTCCCACTTAACCCAACAATGTTTGACTAGTGAGTCCCACCTTAACCCAACACATACAATATTTGACTAGTGAGTCACACCTTAACCCAACAATGTTTGACTAGTGAGTCCCACCTTAACCCAACAATGTTTGACTAGTGAGTCCCACCTTAACCCAACACATACAATGTTTGACTAGTGAGTCCCACTTAACCCAACACATACAATGTTTGACTAGTGAGTCCCACCTTAACCCAACAATGTTTGACTAGTGAGTCCCACCTTAACCCAACAATGTTTGACTAGTGAGTCCCACCTTAACCCAACACATACAATATTTGACTAGTGAGTCCCACTTAACCCAACACATACAATATTTGACTAGTGAGTCCCACCTTAACCCAACACATACAATATTTGACTAGTGAGTCCCACCTTAACCCAACACATACAATATTTGACTAGTGAGTCCCACCTTAACCCAACACATACAATGTTTGACTAGTGAGTCCCACCTTAACCCAACAATATTTGACTAGTGTGTCCCACCTTAACCCAACAATATTTGACTAGTGAGTCCCACCTTAACCCAACAATGTTTGACTAGTGAGTCCCACCTTAACCCAACACATACAATGTTTGACTAGTGAGTCCCACCTTAACCCAACAATATTTGACTAGTGAGTCCCACCTTAACCCAACAATGTTTGACTAGTGAGTCCCACCTTAACCCAACACATACAATATTTGACTAGTGAGTCCCACCTTAACCCAACACATACAATGTTTGACTAGTGAGTCCCACCTTAACCCAACACATACAATGTTTGACTAGTGAGTCCCACCTTAACCCAACACATACAATATTTGACTAGTGAGTCCCACCTTAACCCAACACATACAATATTTGACTAGTGAGTCCCACCTTAACCCAACAATGTTTGACTAGTGAGTCCCACCTTAACCCAACAATATTTGACTAGTGAGTCACACCTTAACCCAACAATGTTTGACTAGTGAGTCCCACCTTAACCCAACAATATTTGACTAGTGAGTCCCACCTTAACCCAACACATACAATGTTTGACTAGTGAGTCCCACCTTAACCCAACAATATTTGACTAGTGAGTCCCACCTTAACCCAACACATACAATGTTTGACTAGTGAGTCCCACCTTAACCCAACAATGTTTGACTAGTGAGTCCCACCTTAACCCAACAATGTTTGGCTAGTGAGTCCCACCTTAACTCAACAATGTTTGACTAGTGAGTCCCACCTTAACCCAACAATATTTGACTAGTGAGTCCCACCTTAACCCAACAATATTTGACTAGTGAGTCCCACCTTAACCCAACAATATTTGACTAGTGAGTCCCACCTTAACCCAACAATGTTTGACTAGTGAGTCCCACCTTAACCCAACAATATTTGACTAGTGAGTCACACCTTAACCCAACAATGTTTGGCTAGTGAGTCCCACTTAACCCAACAATATTTGACTAGTGAGTCCCACCTTAACCCAACACATACAATGTTTTACTAGTGAGTCCCACCTTAACCCAACAATGTTTGACTAGTGAGTCCCACCTTAACCCAACACATACAATGTTTGACTAGTGAGTCCCACCTTAACCCAACACATACAATGTTTTACTAGTGAGTCCCACCTTAACCCAACACATACAATGTTTGACTAGTGAGTCCCACCTTAACCCAACACATACAATGTTTGACTAGTGAGTCCCACCTTAACCCAACAATGTTTGACTAGTGAGTCCCACCTTAACCCAACACATACAATGTTTGACTAGTGAGTCCCACCTTAACCCAACACATACAATGTTTTACTAGTGAGTCCCACCTTAACCCAACAATATTTGACTAGTGAGTCCCACCTTAACCCAACACATACAATGTTTGACTAGTGAGTCCCACCTTAACCCAACACATACAATGTTTGACTAGTGAGTCCCACCTTAACCCAACACATACAATGTTTGACTAGTGAGTCCCACTTAACCCAACAATATTTGACTAGTGAGTCCCACCTTAACCCAACAATGTTTGACTAGTGAGTCCCACCTTAACCCAACACATACAATGTTTGACTAGTGAGTCACACCTTAACCCAACAATGTTTGACTAGTGAGTCCCACCTTAACCCAACAATATTTGACTAGTGAGTCCCACCTTAACCCAACACATACAATGTTTGACTAGTGAGTCACACCTTAACCCAACAATGTTTGACTAGTGAGTCCCACCTTAACCCAACAATATTTGACTAGTGAGTCCCACCTTAACCCAACAATATTTGACTAGTGAGTCCCACCTTAACCCAACACATACAATGTTTGACTAGTGAGTCACACCTTAACCCAACAATGTTTGACTAGTGAGTCCCACCTTAACCCAACAATGTTTGGCTAGTGAGTCCCACCTTAACCCAACACATACAATATTTGACTAGTGTGTCCCACCTTAACCCAACACATACAATGTTTGACTAGTGAGTCCCACCTTAACCCAACACTTTCAATATTTGACTAGTGTGTCCCACCTTAACCCAACACATACAATGTTTGACTAGTGAGTCCCACCTTAACCCAACACATACAATATTTGACTAGTGTGTCCCACCTTAACCCAACACATACAATGTTTGACTAGTGAGTCCCACCTTAACCCAACACTTTCAATATTTGACTAGTGTGTCCCACCTTAACCCAACACATACAATGTTTGACTAGTGAGTCCCACCTTAACCCAACACTTTCAATATTTGACTAGTGTGTCCCACCTTAACCCAACACATACAATGTTTGACTAGTGAGTCCCACCTTAACCCAACACTTTCAATATTTGACTAGTGAGTCCCACCTTAACCCAACAATGTTTGACTAGTGAGTCCCACCTTAACCCAACACTTTCAATATTTGACTAGTGTGTCCCACCTTAACCCAACACATACAATATTTGACTAGTGAGTCCCACTTAACCCAACAATATTTGACTAGTGAGTCCCACCTTAACCCAACACATACAATGTTTGACTAGTGAGTCACACCTTAACCCAACAATGTTTGACTAGTGAGTCCCACCTTAACCCAACAATGTTTGACTAGTGAGTCCCACCTTAACCCAACAATATTTGACTAGTGAGTCCCACCTTAACCCAACACATACAATGTTTGACTAGTGAGTCACACCTTAACCCAACAATGTTTGACTAGTGTGTCCCACCTTAACCCAACAATGTTTGACTAGTGAGTCCCACCTTAACCCAACAATGTTTGACTAGTGAGTCACACCTTAACCCAACAATGTTTGACTAGTGAGTCCCACCTTAACCCAACAATATTTGACTAGTGAGTCCCACCTTAACCCAACAATGTTTGACTAGTGAGTCCCACCTTAACCCAACAATATTTGACTAGTGAGTCCCACCTTAACCCAACAATATTTGACTAGTGAGTCCCACCTTAACCCAACACATACAATGTTTGACTAGTGAGTCACACCTTAACCCAACAATGTTTGACTAGTGTGTCCCACCTTAACCCAACAATGTTTGACTAGTGAGTCCCACCTTAACCCAACAATGTTTGACTAGTGTGTCCCACCTTAACCCAACAATGTTTGACTAGTGAGTCCCACCTTAACCCAACAATGTTTGACTAGTGAGTCCCACCTTAACCCAACAATGTTTGACTAGTGAGTCCCACCTTAACCCAACAATATTTGACTAGTGAGTCCCACCTTAACCCAACAATGTTTGACTAGTGAGTCCCACCTTAACCCAACAATGTTTGACTAGTGAGTCCCACTTAACCCAACAATGTTTGACTAGTGAGTCACACCTTAACCCAACAATGTTTGACTAGTGAGTCCCACCTTAACCCAACAATGTTTGACTAGTGAGTCCCACCTTAACCCAACAATATTTGACTAGTGAGTCCCACCTTAACCCAACACATACAATGTTTGACTAGTGAGTCCCACCTTAACCCAACAATGTTTGACTAGTGAGTCCCACCTTAACCCAACAATATTTGACTAGTGAGTCCCACCTTAACCCAACACATACAATGTTTGACTAGTGAGTCCCACCTTAACCCAACACATACAATGTTTGACTAGTGAGTCCCACCTTAACCCAACACATACAATGTTTGGCTAGTGAGTCCCACTTAACCCAACAATGTTTGACTAGTGAGTCACACCTTAACCCAACAATGTTTGACTAGTGAGTCCCACCTTAACCCAACACATACAATATTTGACTAGTGAGTCCCACCTTAACCCAACACATACAATGTTTGACTAGTGTGTCCCACCTTAACCCAACAATGTTTGACTAGTGAGTCCCACCTTAACCCAACAATATTTGACTAGTGAGTCCCACCTTAACCCAACAATATTTGACTAGTGAGTCCCACCTTAACCCAACAATGTTTGACTTGTGAGTCCCACCTTAACCCAACAATGTTTGACTAGTGAGTCCCACTTAACCCAACAATATTTGACTAGTGAGTCCCACCTTAACCCAACAATGTTTGACTAGTGAGTCCCACTTAACCCAACAATATTTGACTAGTGAGTCCCACCTTAACCCAACACATACAATGTTTGACTAGTGAGTCCCACTTAACCCAACAATGTTTGACTAGTGAGTCCCACCTTAACCCAACAATATTTGACTAGTGAGTCCCACCTTAACCCAACAATGTTTGGCTAGTGAGTCCCACCTTAACCCAACAATGTTTGACTAGTGAGTCCCACCTTAACCCAACACATACAATGTTTGACTAGTGAGTCCCACTTAACCCAACAATATTTGGCTAGTGAGTCACACCTTAACCCAACACATACAATGTTTGACTAGTGTGTCCCACCTTAACCCAACAATGTTTGACTAGTGAGTCCCACCTTAACCCAACAATGTTTGACTAGTGAGTCCCACCTTAACCCAACAATGTTTGACTAGTGAGTCCCACCTTAACCCAACAATGTTTGACTAGTGAGTCCCACCTTAACCCAACACATACAATGTTTGACTAGTGAGTCCCACTTAACCCAACAATGTCTGGCTAGTGAGTCCCACTTAACCCAACAATATTTGACTAGTGAGTCCCACCTTAACCCAACAATGTTTGACTAGTGAGTCCCACCTTAACCCAACAATGTTTGGCTAGTGAGTCCCACCTTAACCCAGCACTTTCAATATTTGACTAGTGTGTCCCACCTTAACCCAACACATACAATGTTTTACTAGTGAGTCCCACCTTAACCCAACAATGTTTGACTAGTGAGTCCCACCTTAACCCAACAATGTTTGACTAGTGAGTCCCACCTTAACCCAACACATACAATGTTTGACTAGTGAGTCCCACCTTAACCCAACACATACAATGTTTGACTAGTGAGTCCCACCTTAACCCAACACATACAATGTTTTACTAGTGAGTCCCACCTTAACCCAACAATGTTTGACTAGTGAGTCCCACCTTAACCCAACACATACAATGTTTGACTAGTGAGTCCCACCTTAACCCAACAATATTTGACTAGTGAGTCCCACCTTAACTCAACAATGTTTGACTAGTGAGTCCCACCTTAACCCAACAATATTTGACTAGTGAGTCCCACCTTAACCCAACAATGTTTGACTAGTGAGTCACACCTTAACCCAACAATGTTTGACTAGTGAGTCCCACCTTAACCCAACAATGTTTGACTAGTGAGTCCCACCTTAACCCAACAATGTTTGACTAGTGAGTCCCACCTTAACCCAACACATACAATGTTTGACTAGTGAGTCCCACCTTAACCCAACAATGTTTGACTAGTGAGTCCCACCTTAACCCAACAATGTTTGACTAGTGAGTCCCACCTTAACCCAACACATACAATATTTGGCTAGTGAGTCCCACCTTAACCCAACACATACAATGTTTGACTAGTGAGTCCCACCTTAACCCAACATATACAATGTTTTACTAGTGAGTCCCACCTTAACCCAACACATACAATGTTTTACTAGTGAGTCCCACCTTAACCCAACACATACAATGTTTGACTAGTGAGTCACACCTTAACCCAACAATATTTGACTAGTGAGTCCCACCTTAACCCAACAATATTTGACTAGTGAGTCCCACCTTAACCCAACAATATTTGACTAGTGAGTCCCACCTTAACCCAACACATACAATATTTGACTAGTGAGTCCCACCTTAACCCAACAATGTTTGACTAGTGAGTCCCACCTTAACCCAACACATACAATGTTTGACTAGTGAGTCCCACCTTAACCCAACAATGTTTGACTAGTGAGTCCCACCTTAACCCAACAATATTTGACTAGTGAGTCCCACCTTAACCCAACAATGTTTGACTAGTGAGTCCCACCTTAACCCAACAATATTTGACTAGTGAGTCCCACTTAACCCAACAATGTTTGACTAGTGAGTCCCACCTTAACCCAACAATATTTGACTAGTGAGTCCCACCTTAACCCAACACATACAATGTTTGACTAGTGAGTCCCACCTTAACCCAACAATATTTGACTAGTGAGTCCCACCTTAACCCAACACATACAATGTTTGACTAGTGAGTCCCACCTTAACCCAACACATACAATGTTTGACTAGTGAGTCCCACCTTAACCCAACAATATTTGACTAGTGAGTCCCACCTTAACCCAACACATACAATGTTTGACTAGTGAGTCCCACCTTAACCCAACACATACAATGTTTGACTAGTGAGTCCCACCTTAACCCAACACATACAATGTTTGACTAGTGAGTCCCACCTTAACCCAACACATACAATATTTGACTAGTGAGTCCCACCTTAACCCAACACATACAATGTTTGACTAGTGAGTCCCACCTTAACCCAACACATACAATGTTTGACTAGTGAGTCCCACCTTAACCAAACACATACAATGTTTGACTAGTGAGTCCCACCTTAACCCAACAATGTTTGACTAGTGAGTCACACCTTAACCCAACAATATTTGACTAGTGAGTCCCACCTTAACCCAACAATATTTGACTAGTGAGTCCCACCTTAACCCAACAATATTTGACTAGTGAGTCCCACCTTAACCCAACACATACAATGTTTGACTAGTGAGTCCCACCTTAACCCAACAATATTTGACTAGTGAGTCCCACCTTAACCCAACAATGTTTGACTAGTGAGTCCCACCTTAACCCAACAATGTTTGACTAGTGAGTCCCACCTTAACCCAACAATGTTTGACTAGTGAGTCCCACCTTAACCCAACAATATTTGACTAGTGAGTCCCACCTTAACCCAACAATGTTTGACTAGTGAGTCCCACCTTAACCCAACACATACAATGTTTGACTAGTGAGTCCCACTTAACCCAACAATGTTTGACTAGTGAGTCCCACTTAACCCAACAATATTTGACTAGTGAGTCCCACCTTAACCCAACAATGTTTGACTAGTGAGTCCCACCTTAACCCAACAATGTTTGACTAGTGAGTCCCACCTTAACCCAACACATACAATGTTTGACTAGTGAGTCCCACCTTAACCCAACAATATTTGACTAGTGAGTCCCACCTTAACCCAACAATATTTGACTAGTGAGTCCCACCTTAACCCAACACATACAATGTTTGACTAGTGAGTCCCACCTTAACCCAACAATGTTTGACTAGTGAGTCCCACCTTAACCCAACAATGTTTGACTAGTGAGTCCCACCTTAACCCAACAATATTTGACTAGTGAGTCCCACCTTAACCCAACAATGTTTGACTAGTGAGTCCCACCTTAACCCAACACATACAATGTTTGACTAGTGAGTCCCACCTTAACCCAACACATACAATGTTTGACTAGTGAGTCCCACCTTAACCCAACACATACAATTTTTGACTAGTGAGTCCCACCTTAACCCAACACATACAATGTTTGACTAGTGAGTCCCACCTTAACCCAACAATGTTTGACTAGTGAGTCCCACCTTAACCCAACAATGTTTGACTAGTGAGTCCCACCTTAACCCAACAATATTTGACTAGTGAGTCCCACCTTAACCCAACAATGTTTGACTAGTGAGTCCCACCTTAACCCAACACATACAATATTTGACTAGTGAGTCCCACCTTAACCCAACAATGTTTGACTAGTGAGTCCCACCTTAACCCAACAATGTTTGACTAGTGAGTCCCACCTTAACCCAACAATATTTGACTAGTGAGTCCCACCTTAACCCAACACATACAATGTTTGACTAGTGAGTCACACCTTAACCCAACAATGTTTGACTAGTGAGTCCCACCTTAACCCAACAATATTTGACTAGTGAGTCCCACCTTAACCCAACAATATTTGACTAGTGAGTCCCACCTTAACCCAACAATATTTGACTAGTGAGTCCCACCTTAACCCAACACATACAATGTTTGGCTAGTGAGTCCCACCTTAACCCAACAATGTTTGACTAGTGAGTCCCACCTTAACCCAACAATGTTTGACTAGTGAGTCCCACCTTAACCCAACACATACAATGTTTGACTAGTGAGTCCCACCTTAACCCAACACATACAATGTTTGACTAGTGAGTCCCACCTTAACCCAACAATATTTGACTAGTGAGTCCCACCTTAACCCAACACATACAATGTTTGACTAGTGAGTCCCACCTTAACCCAACAATGTTTGACTAGTGAGTCCCACCTTAACCCAACACATACAATGTTTGGCTAGTGAGTCCCACTTAACCCAACAATGTTTGACTAGTGAGTCCCACCTTAACCCAACACATACAATGTTTGACTAGTGAGTCCCACCTTAACCCAACAATGTTTGACTAGTGAGTCCCACCTTAACCCAACACATACAATGTTTGACTAGTGAGTCCCACCTTAACCCAACAATGTTTGACTAGTGAGTCCCACCTTAACCCAACAATATTTGACTAGTGAGTCCCACCTTAACCCAACAATGTTTGACTAGTGAGTCCCACCTTAACCCAACAATGTTTGACTAGTGAGTCCCACCTTAACCCAACAATGTTTGACTAGTGAGTCCCACCTTAACCCAACAATGTTTGACTAGTGAGTCCCACCTTAACCCAACATATACAATGTTTGGCTAGTGAGTCCCACCTTAACCCAACACATACAATGTTTGACTAGTGAGTCCCACCTTAACCCAACAATGTTTGACTAGTGTGTCCCACCTTAACCCAACACATACAATGTTTGACTAGTGAGTCCCACCTTAACCCAACACATACAATGTTTGACTAGTGAGTCCCACCTTAACCCAACACATACAATGTTTGACTAGTGAGTCCCACCTTAACCCAACATATACAATATTTGACTAGTGAGTCCCACCTTAACCCAACAATGTTTGACTAGTGAGTCCCACCTTAACCCAACACATACAATGTTTGACTAGTGTGTCCCACCTTAACCCAACAATGTTTGACTAGTGAGTCCCACCTTAACCCAACAATGTTTGACTAGTGAGTCCCACCTTAACCCAACAATGTTTGGCTAGTGAGTCCCACCTTAACCCAACACATACAATGTTTGACTAGTGAGTCACACCTTAACCCAACAATATTTGACTAGTGAGTCCCACCTTAACCCAACAATATTTGACTAGTGAGTCCCACCTTAACCCAACAATATTTGACTAGTGAGTCCCACCTTAACCCAACAATGTTTGACTAGTGAGTCCCACCTTAACCCAACAATGTTTGACTAGTGAGTCCCACCTTAACCCAACAATATTTGACTAGTGAGTCCCACTTAACCCAACAATATTTGACTAGTGAGTCCCACCTTAACCCAACACATACAATGTTTGACTAGTGAGTCCCACCTTAACCCAACAATGTTTGACTAGTGTGTCCCACCTTAACCCAACAATGTTTGACTAGTGAGTCCCACCTTAACCCAACAATATTTGACTAGTGAGTCCCACTTAACCCAACAATGTTTGACTAGTGAGTCCCACCTTAACCCAACACATACAATGTTTGACTAGTGAGTCCCACCTTAACCCAACAATGTTTGACTAGTGAGTCCCACCTTAACCCAACAATGTTTGACTAGTGAGTCCCACCTTAACCCAACAATATTTGACTAGTGAGTCCCACTTAACCCAACAATGTTTGACTAGTGAGTCCCACCTTAACCCAACACATACAATGTTTGACTAGTGAGTCCCACCTTAACCCAACAATATTTGACTAGTGAGTCCCACCTTAACCCAACACATACAATGTTTGACTAGTGAGTCCCACCTTAACCCAACAATATTTGACTAGTGTGTCCCACCTTAACCCAACAATATTTGACTAGTGAGTCCCACCTTAACCCAACAATGTTTGACTAGTGAGTCCCACCTTAACCCAACACATACAATATTTGACTAGTGAGTCCCACCTTAACCCAACAATATTTGACTAGTGAGTCCCACCTTAACCCAACAATATTTGACTAGTGAGTCCCACCTTAACCCAACAATATTTGACTAGTGAGTCCCACCTTAACCCAACAATGTTTGACTAGTGAGTCCCACCTTAACCCAACAATGTTTGACTAGTGAGTCCCACCTTAACCCAACAATGTTTGACTAGTGAGTCCCACCTTAACCCAACACATACAATATTTGACTAGTGAGTCCCACCTTAACCCAACACATACAATATTTGACTAGTGAGTCCCACCTTAACCCAACAATATTTGACTAGTGAGTCCCACCTTAACCCAACACATACAATGTTTGACTAGTGAGTCCCACCTTAACCCAACAATGTTTGACTAGTGAGTCCCACCTTAACCCAACACATACAATGTTTGACTAGTGAGTCCCACCTTAACCCAACAATGTTTGACTAGTGAGTCCCACCTTAACCCAACAATGTTTGACTAGTGAGTCCCACCTTAACCCAACAATGTTTGACTAGTGAGTCCCACCTTAACCCAACACATACAATATTTGACTAGTGAGTCCCACCTTAACCCAACAATATTTGACTAGTGAGTCCCACCTTAACCCAACACATACAATGTTTGACTAGTGAGTCCCACCTTAACCCAACAATGTTTGACTAGTGAGTCCCACCTTAACCCAACACATACAATGTTTGACTAGTGAGTCCCACCTTAACCCAACAATATTTGACTAGTGAGTCCCACCTTAACCCAACAATGTTTGACTAGTGAGTCCCACCTTAACCCAACACATACAATATTTGACTAGTGAGTCCCACTTAACCCAACAATGTTTGGCTAGTGAGTCCCACCTTAACCCAACACAGGGATTGCATTACCTGCTTCACTGATTAAACACACCTTTTTAAAATTAAGATTAACACACCTTATTTAAATTAGGACTGAACACACCTTTTTTAAATTAGGATTGAACGCACCTTTTTTAAATTAAGAATAACACACCTTATTTAAATTAAGACTGAACACAACTTTTTTTTTAAATTAGGGTTGAACACACCTTTTTTAAGTTATGATTGAACACCTCTTATTTAAATTAGGATTGAACACACCTTTTTTAAAATTAGGATTGAACATACCTTTTTATAAATTAGGATTTAACACACCTTTTTTAAATTGGAGTGAACACACCTTTTTTAAAATTAGGATTGAACATACCTTTTTTTAAATTAGGATTGAACACATGCAAAAACATTTTTAAATTTGTTTGCATTTAAATTATGCAAGCTTTTAGTCAGGCCTGCTGTAAATTAGACAAGTGCTTCTCTCTATAAAAATAAAAGTGACAGTACTCTATTTAGGAGTATTTTAAAACACAAATTGTGCACATTCCCAGTGATTGACTTATAGAAGAGTTCTTCTTTTAAATCAGCTTTTAAATCAAATTTTAGTTTAGAGCCAATTGTCACTTTTTTGCATTTAAACAAATATTTTGAACTTTTAAAGACATTTTGTAAACTAATAAATTGATCAATTTGCATAATCTAGTAAATCAATATTTTTTGAGGTAGCCAGCAATGGATGATTATCAGATGCCAAAATACTAATAAGGAATTAATTCTCACATTTTGGCTCCTGTAAATACACTCAATTTTGAGGAATTTAAGGGTCTTAAATTTAGTGTCAAATTGTTAGCTTTGTTTTCACAGATTTGAAAATTCATAATAAATTATTTTGAAAATCTGCACTTAGAATTTTTACCTGAGCACCACAAAATATGGTAGAAGATTACACATTTATTCTTTATACAGCTTAAAATTTTATACTTTATGAATGGTGGAAATCCTACAAATAGGCTAATTTTTCAAGATGGCCACCATTGTCATAGTCACCCAGATTCTCCCATCAATTTTTTGAATGGAAACACATTTGCTGATGTACCTTAAAAAAGCTGTAGAGAAAAATTGTTCTCTAGTATTAAAAAATTATTTTTTTACTGGGACTTACCCCCTTAATTGATGTAGGCCATGCCCCTAAAGCAATTACAATTTTTCATCAACAAATTCCCTGACTTACAGATCACAAACCAACAGATTCTTCAATCACAAATAGAATCCTTGGCCTTTAAGGACCAAGCCAGAAAAAAGGAAATTAAAATGTGAGTTGTAACGCATAACTTTAGTTGGATTAGTCCCAAACATTTTCTGGGATTAGATCCAAAGTTTTGTTGGGTTCAAGCGTAACATTTTTGTAAATATTTAGGTGGAAACAGTTTGTCGTCACTTTATAATTTTTAGTGTGTTTTTTTTTTACAAATGTGTAAAACTGAAAGTTTCAGATTTTTTCTTTTGACAAATTAAATGCTACAACTGGGCTAGAGAAAAGTGTTAAAAAAGAAATCTTTTATTTCTTCCCTCCAAAAATAAGAAGGGGATAGACTTTAGATCTTAAAATGTAAAAAATAGAAATCAATTGAGCATATCAACTTAATTTTTTTTTAAAGAAATCAACTGAGCATATCACCTTAAATTTAATAGAAAATAGAAATAAATTGAGCATATCACCTTAAGCATGAATGGTTTATTGCAGAACACATTTTCTATCTGTGCATTCAAAATATTTTATTCTCTCAGCTTGACGAGTGCACCATATTATTGTAGCCTTGATTCACACAGCTTTCCTGCTCTTTCAATGCTTTATGCTTTGCTTTTTTTACTGCACCCAGCATATTTTGTTAAAACACCATATAAATTCATTGGATGAGAACAAAATGTAAGATAAATAATTGTAACATTGATAAACATTTAAGTTAAGTATGTCAAAGACCATAGCACAGAAGTTTTTTCTAATGTCAAGTTATTAGTTTTATTTTATGTCAAATTGTTGAGTTTGTTGTCAAATTGTTGAGTTTGTTGTCAAATTGTTGAGTTTGTTGTCAAATTGTTGAGTTTGTTGTCAAATTGTTGGGTTTGCTTTCAAATTGTTGGGTTTGTTGTCAAATTGTTGAGTTTGTTTTCACAGATCTGAGTTGGAGCATTTGTATGCTGTTAAAAAAGCTGCCATCCATCTGAAGAGGTCCGAGGTCATGAGGCTGGGCCAGGAGTTTGAAGTTAAACTCAGACAAAAAGAAGTAGGTCAATAGGTCAGGTTTTTCTCTTCCCTGTGGACCACCAGACCCAGGTGGACCACCAGACCCTGTGGACCACTAGACCACCAGACCCAGGTGGACCACCAGACCCAGGTGGACCACCAGACCCAGGTAGACCACCAGACCCAGGTGGACCACCAGACCCAGGTGGACCACCAGACCCTGTGGACCACTAGACCACCAGACCCAGGTGGACCACCAGACCCAGGTGGACCACCAGACCCAGGTAGACCACCAGACCCAGGTGGACCACCAGACCCAGGTGGACCACCAGACCCAGGTGGACCACCAGACCCAGGTGGACCACCAGACCCAGGTAGACCACCAGACCCAGGTGGACCACCAGACCCAGGTGGACCACCAGACCCAGGTGGACCACCAGACCCAGGTGGACCACCAGACCCAGGTGGACCACCAGACCCTGTGGACCACCAGACCCAGGTGGACCACCAGACCCAGGTGGACCACCAGACCCAGGTGGACCACCAGACCCTGTGGACCACTAGACCACCAGACCCAGGTGGACCACCAGACCCAGGTGGACCACCAGACCCAGGTGGACCACCAGACCCAGGTGGACCACCAGACCCAGGTGGACCACCAGACCCAGGTGGGCCACCAGACCCAGGTGGACCACCAGACCCAGGTGGACCACCAGACCCAGGTGGACCACCAGACCCAGGTGGACCACCAGACCCAGGTGGACCACCAGACCCAGGTGGACCACCAGACCCAGGTGGACCACCAGACCCAGGTAGACCACCAGACCCAGGTGGACCACCAGACCCTGTGGACCACTAGACCACCAGACCCAGGTGGACCACCAGACCCAGGTGGACCACCAGACCCAGGTAGACCACCAGACCCAGGTAGACCACCAGACCCTGTGGACCACCAGACCCAGGTGGACCACCAGACCCAGGTAGACCACCAGACCCAGGTAGACCACCAGACCCTGTGGACCACCAGACCCAGGTGGACCACCAGACCCAGGTGGACCACCAGACCCAGGTGGACCACCAGACCCAGGTGGACCACCAGACCCTGTGGACCACTAGACCACCAGACCCAGGTGGACCACCAGACCCAGGTGGACCACCAGACCCAGGTGGACCACCAGACCCAGGTAGACCACCAGACCCAGGTGGACCACCAGACCTAGGTGGACCACCAGACCCAGGTGGACCACCAGACCCAGGTGGACCACCAGACCCAGGTAGACCACCAGACCCTGTGGACCACTAGACCACCAGACCCAGGTGGACCACCAGACCCAGGTGGACCACCAGACCCTGTGGACCACTAGACCAACAGACCCAGGTGGACCACCAGACAACCAGACCCAGGTGGACCCCTCTGAGTAGACTTATAGATCTACTGACAGTTGTAAGAGCTCGAGTGGACTTGTAGGTTGGCTGACTGCTTGTTGTTTCTGCAGGAAGAACAGCACAGACTGAAGCAAGAGTTGTCTGATCTTGCCATCCAATTGAATCTTGAGGCACAGAAGGCAAGAGTTCAGAAGTTTGAGTTCAAAAGGTATCTAGTCATGTGACATGTTTAGTCATGTGACATGTTTTGAGTGGTGTCTAGTCATGTGACATGTTTTGAGATGTGTCTAGACTTTATTGTAGGCTACATGTTTTGAGAGGTGTCTAGACTTTATTGTAGGCTACATGTTTTGAGCGGTGTCTAGACTTTATTGTAGGCTACATGTTTTGAGAGGTGTGTAGACTTTATTGTAGGCTACATGTTTTGAGAGGTGTGTAGACTTTATTGTAGGCAACATGTTTTGAGTGGTGTCTAGACTTTATTGTATGCTACATGTTTTGAGAGGTGTGTAGACTTTATTGTAGGCAACATGTTTTGAGCGATGTCTAGACTTTATTGTAGGCTACATGTTTTGAGTGGTGTCTAGTCATGTGACATGTTTTAAAAATTAATTGAACCACTTGGTGACAGATATAGATTTGTTTTTGAAGAAGGTTTAATTAGAAAGTTTAATTAGAAAGTTTATTTAGAAAGTTTTTTTAGAAAGTTTATTTAGAAAGTTTATTTAGAAAGTGTAATTAGAAGGTTTAATTAGAAAGTGTATTTAGAAAGTGTAATTAGAAGGTTTAATTAGAAAGTTTATTTAGAAAGTTTATTTAGAAAGTGTAATTAGAAGGTTTAATTAGAAAGTTTAATTAGAAAGTTTATTTAGAAAGTTTATTTAGAAAGTTTATTTAGAAAGTTTAATTAGAAAGTTTATTTTGAAAATTTAATTAGAAAGTTTATTTAGAAAGTTTATTTAGAAAGTTTATTTAGAAAGTTTATTTAGAAAGTTTATTTAGAAAGTGTAATTAGAAGGTTTAATTAGAAAGTTTATTTAGAAAGTGTGATTATATAAGGTTTAATTAGAAAGTTTATTTACGAACGTTTATTTAGAAGGTGTAATTAGAAGGTTTAATTAGAAAGTTTAATCAGAAAGTTTATTTAGAAAGTTTATTTAGAAAGTTTATTTAGAAAGTTTAATTAGAAAGTTTATTTAGAAAGTTTATTTAGAAAGTGTAATTAGAAGGTTTAATTAGAAAGTTTATTTAGAAAGTGTAATTAGAAGGTTTAATTAGAAAGTTTATTTAGAAAGTTTATTTAGAAAGTGTAATTAGAAGGTTTAATTAGAAAGTTTATTTAGAAAGTTTATTTAGAAAGTGTAATTAGAAGGTTTAATTAGAAAGTTTATTTAGAAAGTTTATTTAGAAAGTGTAATTAGAAGGTTTAATCAGAAGGTGCAATCAGAGGGTGTAAGTAGAATGTGTAAACAGAAGGCATAATCAGAAAGTGTAATTAGAATGTCTGATTAGAGAAATTATCAGAAGAGCTAATTAAATTCTTCACCAAACATTAGGTGGTCACTTTGTCACTAAATAATCTTGAATTTTAATCTCATATTTTTTAGAAACCAAGTAAAAAAGAAAACTGAGAAAATCCAAGATGACTTGGAGATGACAAGAAGTTTGGAGCAGAAATTACTGTAAGATTCAGTGGCAACTCAGAACATAAATTGATGTGATCAAATTAAAATTGAGTTTGACTTTATATAGTTCAAATTCAAGTTGCCTGATAGGTTAGAATATAAATGACTTGATCAATCAGAATTTAGCACTTTAATATAATATTGTTTAATAAATTTCAATGGAGAAAAAAATCATTGAATTGAATAAAAAGTTGTATTTATAAAATTGAAATACTTGTTAAATTGTTTTAAAGGTAATATTTTTTTTTTAATTAATTTTTTGATGTGATCATTGAATGGCTTTCTTTCATTAGTAAAAGTGACAGTGATATCAAGAGCTGCTTGATGAACAAAGGCCAGCTAGATGCAGACTTAGCCCTCACTAAATCTCATTTAGACATTAAAAAAAGGGACGGTAAGTTGCTCAACTGTATGTAGCCGTCCCCCCCCCCACCTCCTCCATTTGTTCAAAAGTTGAATCTGTTGGAAGATCTAAATGTTCTTACTATGAACCTGTTTTTATAATCTTTTATTGAGTTCAACGTCTGATTGTTTCTCCACAGAGCAACGTCATTTAACAGACACTCAGATGCAACTGGGTAGCACAGCTGATGCGCAGAGAAAACTCAACTTCTCTGCAGTCAGCGCTGGAATGGACCTCACTGCTAAACGTATAGCACAGCAAGTAGAGGTAGGCCCCTCTTTTCCTTTCATCATTTTGTCTAGCCACTCACTGCTAAACGTATAGCACAGCAAGTAGAGGTAGGCCCCTCTTTTCCTTTCATCATTTTGTCTAGCCACTCACTGCTAAACGTATAGCACAGCAAGTAGAGGTAGGCCCCTCTTTTCCTTTCATCATTTTGTCTAGCCACTCACTGCTAAACGTATAGCGCAGCAAGTAGAGGTAGGCCCCTCTTTTCCTTTCATCATTTTGTCTAGCCACTCACTGCTAAACGTATAGCACAGCAAGTAGAGGTAGGCCCCTCTTTTCCTTTCATCATTTTGTCTAGCCACTCACTGCTAAACGTATAGCACAGCAAGTAGAGGTAGGCCCCTCTTTTCCTTTCATCATTTTGTCTAGCCACTCACTGCTAAACGTATAGCACAGCAAGTAGAGGTAGGCCCCTCTTTTCCTTTCATCATTTTGTCTAGCCACTCACTGCTAAACGTATAGCACAGCAAGTAGAGGTAGGCCCCTCTTTTCCTTTCATCATTTTGTCTAGCCACTCACTGCTAAACGTATAGCACAGCAAGTAGAGGTAGGCCCCTCTTTTCCTTTCATCATTTTGTCTAGCCACTCACTGCTAAACGTATAGCACAGCAAGTAGAGGTAGGCCCCTCTTTTCCTTTCATCATTTTGTCTAGCCACTCACTGCTAAACGTATAGCACAGCAAGTAGAGGTAGGCCCCTCTTTTCCTTTCATCATTTTGTCTAGCCACTCACTGCTAAACGTATAGCACAGCAAGTAGAGGTAGGCCCCTCTTTTCCTTTCATCATTTTGTCTAGCCACTCACTGCTAAACGTATAGCACAGCAAGTAGAGGTAGGCCCCTCTTTTCCTTTCATCATTTTGTCTAGCCACTCACTGCTAAACGTATAGCACAGCAAGTAGAGGTAGGCCCCTCTTTTCCTTTCATCATTTTGTCTAGCCACTCACTGCTAAACGTATAGCACAGCAAGTAGAGGTAGGCCCCTCTTTTCCTTTCATCATTTTGTCTAGCCACTCACTGCTAAACGTATAGCACAGCAAGTAGAGGTAGGCCCCTCTTTTCCTTTCATCATTTTGTCTAGCCAAAGGAGATGTCAGGGTTCAATTTGGCGCCCTGTCCCCACCCCCCGACATTACCCCCCGAAGTAATTACCCCCTTGTCAATTACCCCCATGTAAATTATGTATATATATATATTTATTTATTTATTTATTTATATATATATATTTATATAAATATACTAGCTGCATCCCGTGCCCCGCCATGGTAAATCTTTTTTAAATGTACCAACTTGGGAACAGAACAAAACAAACAAAAACATAACACAAACACAAACAAAACTCAACCACAACACAACACAACCACAACACCACCACAACACAACCACAACACAACCACAACCGCAACACAACCACAACACAACCACAGCACAACACAACCACAACACAACCACAGCACAACCACAACACAACCACAACACAACCACAACACAACCACAGCACAACACAACCACAACACAACCACAACACAACCACAGCACAACACAACACAACCACAGCACAACCACAACACAACCACAACACAACCACAACAGAACCACAGCACAACCACAACACAACCACAACACAACCACAACACAACCACAGCACAACACAACCACAACACAACCACAGCACAACACAACCACAACACAACCACAGCACAACCACAACAATAGAATCACCACTGAACAACATGCTTTTCCTAGGCGTCTGCGCCCAGAGAGAGCCTTTCCAGCATTCTCTATACTATATTCTAAATTTTCACCATCTGTTAACACCGAAAAACAAAAACAAAAAATAGCGATTTTGAGAGATCATAGTCTAATTAGAAAATAATGTAAATAATCTTAACATTTTTCTCTTTTAATTATGAACCTTAACATATAATAATCAATGCGGTAGTAATAAAACAAAATTATTGATGAGTTAAATATATTTTCAAATTACCTCCCTTGCAAAAATTACAACAACAAAAAGTTGAAATAATTAGTTTTTTCGACCTACTTTTATGAAAATGTATCCATTTTTTCTAGGAATATAAACGAAAATGATATTTGACATTGATCTTTTTAATATGTTTTAGCAATGTGCGTGTATTTAATATTTTCTTTACGTTATGCAAAAAAGTAAAAACGGTGGCTATTATAAAATAGCTCTATGCCGTTATATAAACAAACCCTACTCAATTACTTACTATAAGACACTGTGGTGCACTGAAAAGCACAGTATGGTGCGATGTTTACTTTGATGGTTTCAAAATCTATAGCGATGACGGACTGACACACATATTTATATATCTATAACTTGCCCGCTTATATTATAGATGTGAATAGGGCATTTCCCCCCTGTCAATTACCCCCCTGACATTCCCCCCCCCCCCCCGACATTACCACCCCCCTCCTCCCCTTGTCAATTACCCCCATGTAAATTACCCCCTGCCCAGTCCCCCCCCCCCCCCCCCAACCCGGACAGGGTTAGAGTTAGGGTTAGGTTTAGGGCAAGGGATAAGGTTAGGGTTAAGGTTAGGGTTAGGTTTAGGGTCATCCATTTATGACGTCCACAATTTTTTTGGATTTTGGACCCCCCTCCCACCCGACCACAAAAATCCACTTTTTTCCTTATAAAAGTCCATATGCGTCCGCAAAAGTCAGTCGTCCCCCCCCTTCCACCCCCCCCCCCCCCCCCCCACCCTCCCCCTGTGTGGACGTCATAAATTGATGAATCCCAACTTGGGAACAGAACAAAACTAAACACAACACAAACAGAACACAAACATAAACACAAAAGAAAACACAAAACAAAAACCAGAAACAACACAAACACAAAAGAAAACACAAATACAATACAAAGAAACACAATGCAAATGAAAACACAAACGCAACACACGAACACAAAAGAAAAAAACAAACCCATACAAACACAAAAGAAAAAAACAAACGCTAATAAAAACACAAATCAAACTCAAACACAATGTAAACACAAATGCAAACGCAAAACAACACAAACGAAAAAACAAACACAACACTCATAACATAAACACAACTTAAATGCAAACATAAACGCATAGTGCTCACAGTCTAGTCCGTGGCGCCAAATCGCACCCTGTTCAAGCGCCGGCGGACGTGTCTGATTCAGTGAATGACTATAAAAACCCCAGCTTGTCCGCAAACAGAAATATAGAATAATACTTAGTAAACAGTACGTTCAGTGTATAAAATAAATAAAAGGCAGTATTTAAAATACCCTACCATATTGCACTTTATTAATTCATGCATTTTTTTTCAGTACTTTAAATGTTTAAAATTTACAATACAATAGAGTTTCATGACTAAAACCATTGCGCACCTAATCAACGTGATGACACGTCTATAATAGTGCGGAATAGTTGATTAAAAATTATAATTAATAAAGAGTACGTTCAGTGAATAAAATAAATAAAAGGATAGCCTTTTATCAATTCATGCTAATTATAATATTCCAACAATTATGTCCTCTTACACGTCTGCAGAATTTGCATTCACATTTTGCTAATTGTATTATTCCAACAATAATTCCCTCTTGGAGATTTTGCATTCACATTTTTTTTATTAGCGTGAGTTGAGTTTATTTTTAAATTACTTCCCTTGGGAAAATTACAAAACAGTTTAATTTATTAGTTTTTTCGACCCTATTATTATTATCCATATTTTCTAGCAATCTAAACGAAAATGATATTTGACATTGATCCGTTTAGAATGTATTAGTACTTTGCGTGTATTTAATATTTTCTTTACATTATGCGAAAGAGTAAAAACAGTGGCAACTATATAATAATTTTAAGTCGTTATATAAACAAACCCAACTCTATTACTTTTAATAAGACACTGCGATGCAAGTCAAAAGCACCATGATGACGGGCTTACACACTACCTAGCTGCTTATATTACACACACACACACACTTATATTACACACACACACACACATATATATATATATATATATATATATATATATATATATATATATATATATATATATATATATATATATATATTTATATGTAGGCCTATAGAATCAGAAACTGATATGATTTTCCGATCAAAGATGCTCTTTGATCAAAGACGATAAGCCCACATGTTGTTTGACCACAGCAGTTTGTCTATCACAGATGTTGATTTGACCATAGGTGATTTGCATTACTTAGCCTATACCTGTACCAAATGACCCACACATCCACCCACAGACACACCGCTGTCTGTTTGTCTGTCCATCTGTTCGTACATACATCTAAATACCATGCACACTAATGGCTGACTTCCACTGCAGTGGATGTCACTAATGTGGATGTCACTAATGTGGATGTCACTAATGTGGATGTCACTAATGTGGATGTCACTAATGTGGATGTCACTAATGTGGATGTCACTAATGTGGATGTCACTAATGTGGATGTCACTAATGTGGATGCCACTAATGTGGATGTCACTAATGTGGATGTCACTAATGTGGATGTCACTAATGTGGATGTCACTAATGTGGATGTCACTAATGTGGATGCCACTAATGTGGATGCCACTAATGTGGATGTCACTAATGTGGATGTCACTAATTTGGATGTCACTAATGTGGATGTCACTAATGTGGATGTCACTAATGTGGATGTCACTAATGTGGATGTCACTAATGTGGATGTCACTAATGTGGATGTCACTAATGTGGATGTCACTAATGTGGATGTTACTAATGTGGATGTCACTAATGTGGATGTCACTAATGTGGATGTCACTAATGTGGATGTCACTAATGTGGATGTCACTAATGTGGATGTCAGCCTGTTGGGTGGGTCAGTTGGTCAGCCTGTTGGGTGGGTGGGTCAGTTGGTCAGCCTGTTGGGTGGGTCAGTTGGTCAGCCTGTTGGGTGGGTGGGTCAGTTGGTCAGCCTGTTGGGTGGGTCAGTTGGTCAGCCTGTTGGGTGGGTCAGTTGGTCAGCCTGTTGGGTGGGTCGGTTGGTCAGTCTGTTGGGTGGGTCAGTTGGTCAGCCTGTTGGGTGGGTCAGTTGGTCAGCCTGTTGGGTGGGTGGGTCAGTTGGTCAGCCTGTTGGGTGGGTCAGTTGGTCAGCCTGTTGGGTGGGTCAGTTGGTCAGCCTGTTGGGTGGGTCAGTTGGTCAGCCTGTTGGGTGGGTCAGTTGGTCAGCCTGTTGGGTGGGTCAGTTGGTCAGCCTGTTGGGTGGGTGGGTCAGTTGGTCAGCCTGTTGGGTGGGTCAGTTGGTCAGCCTGTTGGGTGGGTCAGTTGGTCAGCCTGTTGGGTGGGTCAGTTGGTCAGCCTGTTGGGTGGGTCAGTTGGTCAGCCTGTTGGGTGGGTCAGTTGGTCAGCCTGTTGGGTGGGTGGGTCAGTTGGTCAGCCTGTTGGGTGGGTCAGTTGGTCAGCCTGTTGGGTGGGTCAGTTGGTCAGCCTGTTGGGTGGGTCAGTTGGTCAGCCTGTTGGGTGGGTGGGTCAGTTGGTCAGCCTGTTGGGTGGGTCAGTTGGTCAGCCTGTTGGGTGGGTGGGTCAGTTGGTCAGCCTGTTGGGTGGGTCGGTTGGTCAGCCTGTTGGGTGGGTCAGTTGGTCAGCCTGTTGGGTGGGTGGGTCAGTTGGTCAGCCTGTTGGGTGGGTCAGTTGGTCAGCCTGTTGGGTGGGTAAGTTGGTCAGCCTGTTGGGTGGGTCAGTTGGTCAGCCTGTTGGGTGGGTCAGTTGGTCAGCCTGTTGGGTGGGTGGGTCAGTTGGTCAGCCTGTTGGGTGGGTCAGTTGGTCAGCCTGTTGGGTGGGTCAGTTGGTCAGCCTGTTGGGTGGGTCAGTTGGTCAGCCTGTTGGGTGGGTGGGTCAGTTGGTCAGCCTGTTGGGTGGGTGGGTCAGTTGGTCAGCCTGTTGGGTGGGTCAGTTGGTCAGCCTGTTGGGTGGGTCAGTTGGTCAGCCTGTTGGGTGGGTCAGTTGGTCAGCCTGTTGGGTGGGTCAGTTGGTCAGCCTGTTGGGTGGGTCAGTTGGTCAGCCTGTTGGGTGGGTCAGTTGGTCAGCCTGTTGGGTGGGTCAGTTGGTCAGCCTGTTGGGTGGGTCAGTTGGTCAGCCTGTTGGGTGGGTGGGTCAGTTGGTCAGCCTGTTGGGTCGGTCAGTTGGTCAGCCTGTTGGGTGGGTCAGTTGGTCAGCCTGTTGGGTGGGTCAGTTGGTCAATTAGTCGGTTCGTTGACGTTTTGTTTATGCGTAGTCGTGCTAACCACGTCTGGTCATTACACAGCCC
Source organism: Physella acuta (assembly GCF_028476545.2). NCBI lineage: Eukaryota > Metazoa > Mollusca > Gastropoda > Physidae > Physella > Physella acuta. The sequence continues at coordinate 601,468 of NW_026732268.1, forward strand.
TGGTTACCAATTGCCTGTGGACAACCCTTCGCTGTTGTTAAACAATTTGTGGGTCAATCATCTATGGTTGAAGCACCTTCGGTCAACAGCACCTTTTTATGTTTCTATGCATTTTAGAAAGAGCAGGAATCCGTTTTATTATTTTCATTGTATGTAATTTTCTTATTTGCCCATTTTTCTGTGTGTGCATTTTCAATGTGTGGACATTTCTGCTTGCGCATTTTTTGTGCACAGTTTTCCGTTGACATTTTCGTGCATCTTTCTGGTCATCCCGTGGACAGAAAAAGCTGATGATGATTTTCATTCTTTATTTATGATCGGATTTTGGGATGATACGATTTGTCATGTTGGGCTTGATTACATGGCTTAAAAAATTAAGCTGTAAAACTGTTCTGATTTTGCTACCGAAATTGTTTTTTGCTGGTTATCAAATCCTGTTGTATGATCAAAGTAGTGAATGATTTACAATTGAAGAATATTATGGGCCTACTCCAATTAGTTTACTGCATTGTGACCTTTATATTTACATCTCTGTTTTGATAACCTATGCTACAAGCATATCCCCTCCCCTTCCCCCATCCTACAAAAAGCTCCAGTTGACCTGAATAGTCATATCCTTCCCCCCCCCCCCCCCCCCCTTAGTGTGGATGTCATAACATGTGGGTTTTTATTCGAGATACAATCCTGTAAAATAAAGCTTGTGATCAAGAGGTACATCAGTTCAATTCTTTGAAGGTGTTGGCTACAGTAGTTGTCTGATTAAATGGCCCCCTTTACACTTGAATTGATGGTGTCCTTTTTTCTGGAGGCAGAATTATTTGAGAGCTAATTTGTTTGGAGCCGTATTGATGAGAGCTATTTTGTTAAGAATCACATTCACGGGAACTGCTTTGTCAGTGGTGAATTTGATGTTTGTTGTTGCCACCTTTTTGTCAGTGGTGAATTTGATGTTTGTTGTTGCCACCTTTTTGTGGTGAATTTGATGTTTGTTGTTGCCACTTTTTGTGGTGAATTTGATGTTTGTTGTTGCCACCTTTTTGTTGTGAATTTGATGTTTGTTGTTGCCACCTTTTTGTGGTGAATTTGATGTTTGTTGTTGCCACTTTTTGTTGTGAATTTGATGTTTGTTGTTGCCACTTTTTGTGGTGAATTTGATGTTTGTTGTTGCCACTTTTTGTGGTGAATTTGATGTTTGTTGTTGCCACTTTTTGTGGTGAATTTGATGTTTGTTGTTGCCACCTTTTTGTTGTGAATTTGATGTTTGTTGTTGCCACTTTTTGTGGTGAATTTGATGTTTGTTGTTGCCACCTTTTTGTTGTGAATTTGATGTTTGTTGTTGCCACCTTTTTGTGGTGAATTTGATGTTTGTTGTTGCCACCTTTTTGTGGTGAATTTGATGTTTGTTGTTGCCACCTTTTTGTGGTGAATTTGATGTTTGTTGTTGCCACCTTTTTGTCAGTGGTGAATTTGATGTTTGTTGTTGCCACCTTTTTGTGGTGAATTTGATGTTTGTTGTTGCCACTTTTTGTGGTGAATTTGATGTTTGTTGTTGCCACCTTTTTGTTGTGAATTTGATGTTTGTTGTTGCCACTTTTTGTGGTGAATTTGATGTTTGTTGTTGCCACCTTTTTGTTGTGAATTTGATGTTTGTTGTTGCCACCTTTTTGTTGTGAATTTGATGTTTGTTGTTGCCACCTTTTTGTGGTGAATTTGATGTTTGTTGTTGCCACTTTTTGTGGTGAATTTGATGTTTGTTGTTGCCACCTTTTTGAAAGAATGCAGTGGCAAGGCAGTTGGAGTGGTTTGCGTGGAGTGGGGGAAGGGCATCAATCTAAAAAAGGATTAAATTGAGAAAAGAAATTTGAAGAATACACTATAGGATCTTGTCACATGTACATACCATCAGAGTTTTTCAGCTTTATGATGATTAGTACGTTTTTAAAGGGCCAATCGTTTTGTGTTTTTTTCGTGGACCCCCTCGATTGTTATATGATCCATCTCTGTATAATGTTGTGTGATGCCTGTACAAGATGCCATCTCTGTAGGTCCACAATCAGCGCAGGACAGACAGGCTGGCTGCTGAGTTGACAAGGAAAAAGGAAACAGAGCTGGCCAAGCAGCGTGGATGTGAGCAGAACTTCAAAGAGAGACAACTGGAGGAACAGAGACACAAACACCAAGATGCCCTCCTCTTTTTCCAGGTCAGCCTTATTTTTTTTTAGGTTTTATTTATTATAAGGGGGTTAACTAAGGTTTTCATTATTTCAATGGGCGCTAACTACTATCTTAGGTTTTACTTATTTCTTGGGTGCTAGCTACTATTTATTAAGGTTTTATTTTTACATGGGTGCTAACTACTATCTTATGTTGTCTTCAATAGGTGGTAACTACTATCTTATGTTGTTTTCAATGGGTGCTAACTACTATCTTATGTTGTCTTCAATAGGTGGTAACTACTATCTTATGTTGTTTTCAATTGGTGCTAACTACTATCTTATGTTGTCTTCAATGGGTGCTAACTACTATCTTATGTTGTTTTGAATTGGTCCTCACATGTTTTTTTTTTTAACTTCTGTCCGAGGTTGTTGTTTTTCCTCCACCCTTCACCTCCAAAAATTTCCCCACACCTCACCTCCAAAAATTTCCCCACACCTCACCTCCAAAAATTTCCCACACCTCACCTCCAAAAATTTCCCCACACCTCACTTCCAAAAATTTCCCCACACCTCACCTCCAAAAATTTCCCCACACCTCACCTCCAAAAATTTCCCCTCACCTCACCTCCAAAAATATCCCCACAACTGCAATGAAAAGCCATGGTAAACTGATGTGTGTAGATTCTTCTTGTCCCAGAAAATGGTGACCAAAGGTCAGGACAAAGAGCTGCTGCTACACACCAAGGTGCGCACTGCAGAACTCTCTAGACAACAGCAGGAACACAAAGTGCAGCGTCTGCAGCAAGAGTTGGCAGACGTGAAGAGGCTCAATGCCAGCAAGCTGAAGGGGGAGATTGTTGAGAGAAGCTTAGAGGAGCAGGAACTGGAACGAAGTTTACTCAAGGAAAAGGCGCAGCTTGAGAAGGTAGTGGTTTCTAGAACTTTGGTGCTTGAGAAGGTAGCGGCTTCTAGAACTTTGGTTTCAGTCAACACTTTGCCCTGTTTATCTGTGTGTATTTTTAGTTTACCTGTTTATCTAGGTGAATATTTTGTTGCCCTGTTAATCTGGGTGAATATTTTGTTTACGTGTTTATCTAGGTGAATATTATGTTTACCTGTTTATCTAGGTGAATATATTGTTTACCTTTTTATCTAGGTGAATATTTTGTTTACCTGTTTATCTAGGTGAATATTTTGTTTACCTGTTTATCTAGGTGAATATTTTGTTTACCTGTTTATCTAGGTGAATATTATGTTTACCTGTTTATCTATGTGAATATTTTGTTTACCTGTTTATCTAGGTGAATATTGTTTACCTGTTTATCTAGGTGAATATTGTTTACCTGTTTATCTAGGTGAATATTTTGTTTACCTGTTTATCTAGGTGAATATTGTTTACCTGTTTATCTAGGTGAATATTTTGTTTACCTGTTTATCTAGGTGAATATTTTGTTTACCTGTTTATCTAGGTGAATATTGTTGCCCTGTTTATCTAGGTGAATATTGTTTACCTGTTTATCTAGGTGAATATTGTTTACCTGTTTATCTAGGTGAATATTGTTGCCCTGTTTACCTAGGTGAATATTGTTTACCTGTTTATCTAGGTGAATATTGTTGCCCTGTTTATCTAGGTGAATATTGTTTACCTGTTTATCTAGGTGAATATTGTTTACCTGTTTATCTAGGTGAATATTGTTTACCTGTTTATCTAGGTGAATATTGTTGCCTGTTTATCTAGGTGAATATTGTTTACCTGTTTATCTAGGTGAATATTGTTGCCCTGTTTATTTAGGCGAATATTGTTTACCTGTTTATCTAGGTGAATATTGTTGCCTGTTTATCTAGGTGAATATTGTTTACCTGTTTATCTAGGTGAATATTGTTGCCCTGTTTATTTAGGCGAATATTGTTTACCTGCTTATCTAGGTGAATATTGTTGCCCTGTTTATCTAGGTTAATATTGTTTACTTGTTTATCTAGGTGAATATTGTTGCCCTGTTTATCTGTGTGAATATTTTGTTTACCTGTTTATCTAGGTGAATATTGTTTACCTGTTTATCTAGGTGAATATTGTTTACCTGTTTATCTAGGTGAATATTGTTGCCCTGTTTATCTGTGTGAATATTTTGTTTACCTGTTTATCTAGGTGAATATAGTTTACCTGTTTATCTAGGTGAATATTGTTTACCTGTTTATCTAGGTGAATATTGTTGCCCTGTTTATCTAGGTGAATATTGTTTACCTGTTTATCTAGGTGAATATTGTTTACCTGTTTATCTAGGTGAATATTGTTGCCTGTTTATCTAGGTGAATATTGTTTACCTGTTTATCTAGGTGAATATTGTTGCCCTGTTTATCTAGGTGAATATTGTTTACCTGCTTATCTAGGTGAATATTGTTGCCCTGTTTATCTAGGTGAATATTGTTTACCTGTTTATCTAGGTGAATATTGTTGCCCTGTTTATCTGTGTGAATATTTTGTTTACCTGTTTATCTAGGTGAATATTGTTTACCTGTTTATCTAGGTGAATATTGTTTACCTGTTTATCTAGGTGAATATTGTTGCCCTGTTTATCTGTGTGAATATTTTGTTTACCTGTTTATCTAGGTGAATATTGTTTACCTGTTTATCTAGGTGAATATTGTTTACCTGTTTATCTAGGTGAATATTGTTGCCCTGTTTATCTAGGTGAATATTGTTTACCTGCTTATCTAGGTGAATATTGTTGCCCTGTTTATCTAGGTGAATATTGTTTACCTGTTTATCTAGGTGAATATTGTTGCCCTGTTTATCTGTGTGAATATTTTGTTTACCTGTTTATCTAGGTGAATATTGTTTACCTGTTTATCTAGGTGAATATTGTTTACCTGTTTATCTAGGTGAATATTGTTGCCCTGTTTATCTGTGTGAATATTTTGTTTACCTGTTTATCTAGGTGAATATTGTTTACCTGTTTATCTAGGTGAATATTGTTTACCTGTTTATCTAGGTGAATATTGTTGCCCTGTTTATCTAGGTGAATATTGTTTACCTGTTTATCTAGGTGAATATTGTTGCCCTGTTTATCTATGTGAATATTTTGTTTACATGTTTATCCAGGTGAATGCCGTGCGTACTGAGAGCTACCAGAAGCTGCTGGCCCATAGAGCCAGGCTGCTGGAAGACAGACACTTGCTCCACGAACATCTGACAGCACAGCAGCGACTTCTTAGAATTGGCTCTAGGACAGACCTCAGAGCTTAAAGCTCTGCTAAAGGTTCAGTTGCTTGAGTATTGAAAGACATTGGAAAGGCCTAAATGATCAAAGCGTTAATTTAACTGATTCTTTGTTGTGCCCTACTTGAATTGATGCTGCGGTGCCCAACTTGATGCTGTGGTGCCCAACTTGATGCTGTGGTGCCCAACTTGAATTCATGTTGTGGTGCCCAACTCAATGCTGTGGTGCCCAACTTGAATTCATGTTGTGGTGCCCAACTTGAATTCATGTTGTGGTGCCCAACTTGATGCTGTGGTGCCCAACTTGATGCTGTGGTGCCCAACTTGATGCTGTGGTGCCCAACTTGATGCTGTGGTGCCCAACTTGATGCTGTGGTGCCCAACTTGATGCTGTGGTGCCCAACTTGATGTTGTGGTGCCCAACTTGATGCTGTGGTGCCCAACTTGATGCTGTGGTGCCCAACTTGATGCTGTGGTGCCCAACTTGAATTCATGCTGTGGTGCCCAACTTGAATTCATGTTGTGGTGCCCAACTTGAATTCATGTTGTGGTGCCCAACTTGAATTCATGCTGTGGTGCCCAACTTGATGCTGTGGTGCCCAACTTGAATTCATGCTGTGGTGCCCAACTCAATGCTGTGGTGCCCAACTTGAATTCATGTTGTGGTGCCCAACTTGAATTCATGTTGTGGTGCCCAACTTGAATTCATGTTGTGGTGCCCAACTTGAATTCATGCTGTGGTGCCCAACTTGAATTCATGTTGTGGTGCCCAACTTGAATTCATGTTGTGGTGCCCAACTTGATGCTGTGGTGCCCAACTTGATGCTGTGGTGCCCAACTTGATGCTGTGGTGCCCAACTTGATGCTGTGGTGCCCAACTTGAATTCATGCTGTGGTGCCCAACTTGAATTCATGTTGTGGTGCCCAACTTGGTGCTGTGGTGCCCAACTTGATGCTGTGGTGCCCAACTTCTGATATTGACAGCTTATAGTTATCATTAATGTGACATTTATTGAAATTAATGTGACATTTATTGACATTAATGTGACATTTATAGACAAAAAATAATTTATATATATATATATATATATATATATATATATATATATATATATATATATATATATATATATAATATAATATAATATATATATATATATATATATATCTATATAGGCCTATTTATATTGATATATTGGCCTATATAATTTATTTTTAAAGTATATACTTGTACCAATGTTTGCCCCTCTCCCCACCTGGAAAATTAAATCCCCCCCCCCCTCCCCAATCCTCAAAAGTTTCAGGACCATTTTCAACCCCAGAGAAATTTCTGAAAGCAACACTTATGGCTTTTATGAAAAAGGTACCACCATTTGAGAATTTTTTTTATTTTTACCACTGTGTTAGGATATAGCATGAACTTGGTCTTGTGACCTGGTGTTTATGGCGCATGCCTGTGATTTATTGCGCCCTTCCGAGTGGAAGTCCAACTCTGTTTGTTTCTCCTGAATTGCCCCCCTTGTCGGGCAGCCATTACCCTAACGTGCCCAGATTGTGATAGCAATGTTTATAGACGCTTGCGTACACAAAACTCCCATCGCAACTCCTCCTCTCCCCCCCCCCCCACCCAACTGAGCTTTCTAATTGGTATAACCTGAGCAATTGAATCAATACACTTTGAACGTAGCTGGCGCATATACCAATTGATTGTTCTATTCAAGCCGGAATGGGCTTGAAAAAAAAGTATAAAGATAAGTTTCCCTTTCAAACCTGACGGTCTTTGGGGCAAGTGAAGTAGAGTTCTCTTGTTTCTGTGACCTCAGCATATGAAGAGATAGTTTGGTCAGCATTATGCCCAGCCGCCCTTACGTTCCCAAAGTGAGTTAGGTACCCATCAGAGTAGGGTGGACTCAGGGACGGTCTACTGAACCCGGATTCGAACTCGAGACTTGGGTTAGCAGTCCATCTCTCTACCGCTAGACCACTCCGTCCCACAAAATTGTTGTTGTCAAAAAGCATATTTTTTAATAACGATTGAATATTTTAAAACAAAGTGGAATAACTACAAAATGACTTCCGGTTTTATTTAGGCTAGAAATATTCAAACAAATAATTACTACTAATGAGATAGTAATTTTGAGATAGTAATTTTGCAAACATTTTTATTTTTAATTTGGATTTGTAGAACCAGTGTGTTTTGGTGATTGGGGATGTTATATTATTTAATATAAATACAATACTAGGCTATAGCCTACCCCATTGACCGCTACTGTGTATTTTATCACTGAAAACTTCCATTGGTTGACTCTCCCTGGCCGGATGACTACAATGAGAGGTTGAGGGCGGTTTTTAAATTATTTGAATTGATAAAATAATTCTAAAACGGCTTACTTTCTATACAAAAATATTAAAATAAGTGTAGTCAATGATTCTCAAATAGCTTTAAGTTGTTGTTTTTTTACAAGCAACTATAATTTTATCGCTTGCCATATTTTTTAAAAGTTTTGTTTTTTAAATGAACATGATTGCATAAACTTTTCAAGCCTATTGTAGCTTTTCTTGCACTGCTTTCAATGGATTGCACCAGTTGTGTAGATTGGTGCAGCTTTTTATTAAATCTGAATGTCTTCACGTGTTGTATTCTTTTTTATTTATGAAACGATTTTGAACTTTGGTCAATCATCTCTTAATTTAATGAAACGGTTTTGAACTTTGGTCAATCATTTCTTAATTTAATGAAACGGTTTTGAACTTTGGTCAATCATTTCTTAATTTAATTAAACGGTTTTGAACTTTGGTCAATCATTTCTTAATTTAATGAAACGGTTTTGAACTTTGGTCAATCATTTCTTAATTTAAAAATTTAATTGCAAACAAACATGGGGAGGAAGGAACAAACTTGTTTAGACCAGTGGTTGGGCGTACTATTACAAATTACTATTATCACATAGGTGTGTATATTTGTATGTGTGTGCATATATATATATATATATATATATTGCGAGTATATATATATATATATATATACAATATATATATATATATATATTGGCCGTGTCGGCTAGGCTTTGCTCCAGCCATGTATAGTTTTGCCTAAATTTAAATGTTTACTGAAATATGTAGGCTCTATGTCTGTTTATTTTTTTTTTCAATAAACAGCAATATACAAAGCTACGATCAATGCAGCAATACGTACATTTCAACTTGATTCTATAATGTAACGTACATGTCTCCTGCCATTCCGAGACAATACAAATATAACAAGCATAACAGTCAAATCATTCAACAGAAAACCGCAAATAAAATATACTACTATAAAGTATACTACTTTTTTTTCGCCGTCAGTACAAACACTTGCAAACACTAAAAATAAAGTAAACGAAAAATAAATAATGAAAACAATATACGAAAATTTAACAGAACATTTCTCACACAAATAACGCTGGAGTTATCACCCATCAACTTATATGCTTATATAACTGTGAGGGGTTGAAATTTTCAGTGCGATCGGGCTATAAAAATGGTTTTTACAAGCTTTTATTTCATTTGCTTCCTCTGTCGTCAGTCTGTCTAGATCGAAACGCCCGAGTGAAATTACGGGCACTTCTAACTGACAGATACGGTTCAAAGTTGGCACGTGGGTCAAGACATGAACAGAGTTTCTTCCAGGCATCTCTGCGAACGAAATGTAACTTATATAGAAAATATATACATTTAACAGTGTCCTCCCCCCCCCCCCGGAACTTTCAAGTGCCCCCCCCCCCCTCCGGAGAAAAAAGTCTAGAAAAAACACTGGACATGAAAACAATGCAATCTGACATTAAATTTGACTTGATTGGATGTCCAATTATTCTACACTATTATACGCGTGATATCACGTTCATTAGGTTCGCAATGGTTTTTAGTATGCACCTCTATTGCATTTTAAAAAATTCAGTACGGAAAAAAAAAGTCATAAAAAACGTTTTAATAACAAGCTCTTATATACTAATGGCACTAACGCACTAAAAAGTAGAAAATAAATGAGTTTCTTTAAATATGTAGTAATACACTACTATTTAAATAACTATAAAGAACAGCGTGGGTCACTTTTTTTTATTTATTTGATACCTTTATAAGACCCACCCTTTTCTTTATAGTTATTTAAATAGTAGTGTATTACTATATATTTAAAGAAACTCATTTATTTTCTACTTTTTAGTGCATTAGTATATAAAAGCTTGTTATTAAAACGTTTTTTATGAATTTTATTTTATGAATTTTTCAATACTTAAATTGTTTTGAATAGAATTGAGTAGAAACATAATTGTACACCTAAATGAACGCAATGTGTAAATAACAATAGCGGAAAATTTGTACTTCATAAAGAAAATTGTTACTTTCTCGTATATGAATCGGAAAAACAGTTTTGCAATTTTGTCCGTATGTGTGTGTATGTGTGTTTTTTGTCCGTATGTGTGTATGAGTGTGTGTATGTCCGTGAACACAATAACTTGAGTACCGTTACAGGTTGGTTGATGAAATTTCATATATATTTGTTATATTGAATGTGTAGTTTGGTATCGACTTTTCAGCGATTTCCGGGAAAAAAGTGGAATTTATTCTACTTTCAATTTTTCAAAGGCCTATAACTTGAGTATTATTTCAGATAGATAAATGAAATTTCACATGTAGTAAAAGATATATTTCTCCGCTTTTTTTTTTAATTTTCGAGAAATTTCTATTAATTGGAAGTAGTAAATGCTATTTCCGATTGCTAAAAAAACCCGCTTATGAATTTATCAAGCACTAATAATATTTTGCACTATTATACACATATTGTTTGCCGTTCACTTGGTGCGCAATTCTTTTTTTCTTCCAGATTCTATCTATCTATCTATCTATCTATCTATCTATCTATCTATCTATCTATCTATCTATCTATCTATCTATCTATCTATCTATCTATCTATCTATCTATCTATCTATCTATCTATCTATCTATCTTTCTATCTATCTATCTGTCTGTCTGTCTGTCTGTCTGTCTGTCTATCTAAATACTACTAAAACTCAACTTTGTTTACATGTTTGAATTTTTTTTTGTCTGATTGGCTACTGGAGAGAATCTGCACTATGTGTAGAGCTGTAAAATAGTATGTAGGTAGAGAACAATTTTTGTTTTCAGACAGACTGTTAATCACAAATTTACTTAAAGACGTTAATTAATTAATTTATTCATTAGTAGATTAACCACATTAATTATAAAAGTTTAAAACATTGGCTTTACTTTGAGACAATAGTAACGTCACATGATTTGTTTACTTTTTAGTACAATGAATGGCGGCTTCAACACAAGATTTCGTGGCCCATTCAGACCTTTAACGCGTTATAAAGTTAATTTTCTTTCGGCTATAACTTTAACAATACGTCCGTTTGCTGTTTTTATTACGTTTCAACACTTATATCAATTTTCAACTGTCTTTTTTTATTTAGTTTTATAATAAATTTCTCTAGATCTACAGATCAGCTGCCGAAGGCAGAAAAAGTTATGAATCTAGATCTAGATCAATTTGCTTTGGAGAATGAAGGCTAAATTTTAAAGTCGGTGTCATTAAAATTAATAGAACTTTTAAAAGGTCACCTGTGACGTCAGTATATGAAGGGATAGTGTGGTCAGACCCATGCTTAGCCGAAATCGGTGTTTTTAAAAGATAAAAAGCGTCTTTTTGAATGTGGGGTCTGGTTATTTTGTGATGATAAGTGACAGACGTGATGTCATTTATGGGTGACCCCCGAAACCCACAGTTATCTAACTAGATAACGGGTAGTCTAGTATACTACTAAAACTCAAGTCTGTTTACATGTTTGAATATTTATTTGTGTGTTTGTCCGTTTGGTTACAGGAGAGAATATGCACTATGTGTAGAGCTGTAAAATAGTAATGAGGTAGAGAACAGTTTTTATTTTCAGACAGACTGTTTATCACAAATTTATTTAAAGAAGCTAATTAATTTATTGATTTATTCATTGGTAGATTAACCACATTAATTTTAAAAGTTCAGAAAAATGACTTTACTAATAGTGGATAGTGACGTCACATGATTTATTAACTTTTTACATCAACAATGGCAGCTTCCATTGAATATTTTGCTGCCCATTTGAAATTTTAACGCATTATAAAGCTAATTTTCTGTCGGCTATAGCTTTAACGATGCGTTCGTTTGCTATTTTTAATAGGTTTTAACACCATTATCAATTTTCAACACTCCTTTTCATTTAAGTATACTATAAATTTATTTAGATCTAGAATCTAAAAAGATCAGCTGTCGAAGAAAGTAATTTATAGAACTAGATCTAGAATCTAGCCTTAACCAACATAAATTATTTAAAATACAATCCATTTCAAAATCAGAATACATTTTTGAGTTTCTTTATTAAACTATTTTAGTCCTTAAATACTTGATATAAATCTTTGCTTTTTAGCTTCAAGAATACAATTGATTTATCTATCTAGTCTAGATCTAGAAATAGATCTAGCAAGAGTTATGGCAAAAACTAGACTTAATCAAACCAGTCGTAGAATCTAGACAATTCTATCTAGATCTAGACAATAATGAGTTTCTACACTAAACTATTTCAGACCTTCATTATTTTATATAAATCTTTTTTATATAAAATAGGCTAATTTAAGATAAAATTTAATTTGAAATATACTAGATCTAGATCTAGGGCCTATGCGCGTAAAAACCAAGTTTCATTAGGAGACTAAAAGAATATACTGTAATAGATTGAGATAATTGTGAGGTCAAGGGAACTCACTCTTCTGTATTAGTATTATATTTATATTGTTATCTTGAGTGATGTCCCTTGTATATCGTACTTCCTCTCTCTCTTTGCATCATGGCTGTCTGTAAATAAAAGGCTGTTAACACCAATGTGGCTCCTCGTCAATCCATAACATTTTGGCGACGAAGGATAAACATCTACTAGAAAGAGCACCTACTTACGCAAAAAAGAGGTTTGCTAGAGCTTATTGGCTAAGTATTTCTAGAATAATGGCGCTGTATGGCCAAATAAAACAATTTGATTCGAATGATGAAATCATTCAGGATTACCTAGATAGGTTAAGCTTTTACCTAGAAGCTAACAACGTGACGATAGAAGCCAAAAAGAGAGCTGTTTTGTTAACAGTCATAGGGCCTCAACAATTTAGGCTACTAAAGGACTTATGCGCACCAGCTAGTCTAACTACCAAGAGCTTTAACGAGCTGAGCAAATTGCTAACAGACCACCATGCGCCTACCCCATCAAAGTTTCTATGTCGAGCTAGATTTGACAGTAGGACTCGTCAACCAAACGAGTCAATATCAGAATATGTTGCTGCTTTACGTCATTTAAGTAGATTTTGTGAATTTGGAGACACGCTGTCTGACAGATTATGTGAAAAGTTTGTGACAGGTGTAAACAGTCCTGATATTCAAAGAAAGTTGCTGCTCGAGTCAGATCTAACATTGGAAAAAGCAATACAACTTGCAATGTCATTCCAGCAGTCATCTGATGCGGCGAGATCTTTAGCACCTTCAGAGATCCATGCAGTAAACAGCAGGTTAGTCAATAAACATCAACCCCATCAGAGCATTCCAACTTATGCTAAACAGCCTGCTCGTTCAAATCCTAGATCTAAATCTAGTAATAATTATCAAAAATGTCATCGATGCAAAGGTCCCCATGCATCTCATCGGTGCAAGTTCAAGTCTGCAACTTGTTATAAGTGCAGTAAGCAAGGTCACATTGCCAAGGCCTGCTTTGCAAAGTCTTCGTCTGTTGCTAAATCTAGCCAGTCAAGACAGTACCGCAACCAAAGGCAGCACTACGTTAACTCTCACCAAGACTACCTAACCCAACCAATGAACCACTCTACCTGTGAAGATGCTCAAACTGATTTGCAGCCGGAGTTCAACCTGTTCCCTGTGAAATCAGAAAGTCATGCTCCCATCAATGTACCAGTTTATATCAACGGTAAGAGCATCAGCTTCCAACTTGACACTGGAGCATCTCTAACAGTCATCACAAAGAAGGACTTTGACGCTGTCACAGGAGGATCAGTGTCTCTACAGCCATGTCACAAGTGTCTAACAACATACACTGGTGACAATGTTCCGGTAATAGGAGAGTGTATGGTTCATGTAAGTTATAATGGTCAAAGTGTTAAACTTCCTCTTCTTGTGGTTGAAGGAAATGGACCACCATTACTAGGTAGGAACTGGTTAAGTGATCTTAAGTTAAATTGGGAGAGTATTTGTTCATTGAAGAATGTAAAAGAATCTAGTCTTACTTCACTAGATAAAGTTATATCTGAAAATAAATGTGTTTTTGGTAACTCTGGATTACTAAATGATAGAACAGTGAAGTTAAGCATTAAAGACACAAATCCAAGATACTGCAAAGCTAGAGTTCCACCTTATGCAATGAGGAATAAAATTGAAAATGAGCTAAGTAGATTGGAATCTAATGGCATCATAAAGAAGGTAGACTATTCCGATTGGGCGTCGCCCATTGTGCCAGTGTTAAAGAAGGATGGTTCTATAAGAATTTGTGGAGATTATAAAACTACACTGAATAAGCAAATAGAGCTAAATAGGTACCCTATACCTAACATTGAGGAAATTTCTTTGAATTTGGCAGGAGGAGACAAATTCACTGAATTAGACTTTAGTCATGCTTACACTCAACTAGAACTGCATCCAGATTCAAAAGTCTATACGACAATAAACACACATAAAGGACTCTACCAATATGAAAGACTATGTTTTGGCATATCATCTAGCCCTGGAATTTTCCAAGCTGTCATGGACAGTATTTTTAAGGATATTCCAAATGTTTGTGTGTACTTTGACAATGTGTACATAACTGGTAAGAATGACACTGAACATCTTAAAACACTTGATAAAGTATTGAAAATTGTTGGTGAAAAAGGTTTAAAGATAAACAAAGATAAATGTCAATTCATGTTGACAGAAATTAGTTTTCTTGGTTATATATTGAGCAAACAAGGCATCAGACCTCAACCTGAGAAAACAAAAGCCATTAAAGAAGCACCCAAACCTGAAAATACCCAACAACTAAGAGCTTTTTTGGGCTTAATAAATTACTATGCAAAGTTCATAGGAAATCTGTCTGGTAAACTATCACCACTGTACAAGCTGCTACAGAAAAATGCAACTTGGCACTGGGGTAAACAACAAGATACTGCTTTTAATACAGCAAAAGAGGCTTTGTCTTCTGACACCTTACTAACTCACTATGACCCAGGGAAAAGACTTATATTAACATGTGATGCTTCACCAGATGGTGTAGGAGCAGTCTTGTCCCATAGGGATGAGAAGGGTGACAGACCCATTGCTTTTGCCAGTAGATCTTTGAACCAGGCTGAGAAAAATTATTCTCAGTTAGATAGGGAAGGCTTAGGCATCATTTTTGGTGTTAAGAAATTTCATAAGTTTCTGTTTGGTAGGAAGTTCACCATCTTTACAGATCATAAACCATTGCTAGGTTTATTTGGAGAAAACAAAACCCTACCTGAGCATGCCTCACCAAGAATTCAAAGATGGGCTATCACACTAACTGCATACAATTATGAATTGAAATACAAACCTGGATCTGAGAATAGTGCAAATAGCCTTAGTAGATTACCTTTAAAAAACCAAAGCCTGAGCTATGTACCAGAAGATGTATTTGTTCTCTTCACTATCATGGATAACTCCAATATAAATGTGAATGATATTAAAAGAGAAACACAAAAAGATGAGTGCTTAATAAAAGTATATGAGTACTGTAAGAATGGTTGGCCTGAAGAGTCTGTGAATGATGACTTAAGGCCATATTAAATAAGAAATACAAACCTTTGTGAAGATAATATAAAAGATGGAGAAGATGCAGTCCATTATCAGTCAGAGTTGCCTAAACAAAGTATTTGTAACTTAATAAATGATTATGGTGATATGGCAATTTCAAATGCTTTAAATAAGAAAGAATGTGATCATCAAACAACTTTGCTAACATCATTAGCACTTACAGAAACTAAAAGAAACTAAAAGGGTAACATCAAAAGAAAAAAAAAGATTTTTGCCATTTAATACACCCACTTCAAATACTGGATCACAGTTGCAAAGTGATATGGTCCAGGATATTACTTGTAAACAGTATATTTTGGTTACCAGGAAAGCACTATCAGATTACCTGAGAAAATTGATCAATCAAAGAAATCTATGTCAATTAAGGATCTGAATAATAGCATAATACTTTCAGATGCCAATTCAAAAATAGTTCCATTAAATCATGACAAACATTCATTGAAAGAGAATTTGGTGTTAATAAGAATGTGTATCTAAGAAATTATGGGAGAAAGGAAAAATGGATACCAGGTCAAATTGTTCAATGTACAGGACCTGTGCCTTATAAAGTTAAAAATAACTTGTGCAGATAATAAGTGTGAATCTGTCAATCCCACCAAATCTGATCAGTCACACCAACTCAGTTTGTTCCACAACCAAGTTCTGTTGATATGAGTGAACCAAGTTGTCTGGAGTCAGAAAATGTAAATTCTGGAGTTAATGATTTAAATCCTAGACCTCCTGAGATAGAGAATCCAGATGGTCAGAATCTTGAGTCACCAAATCAAAAGCCACTGAGAAGGTCAAACAGAACAATCAAAGTCCCAAATAAGTTAGACCTATGATTTTAAAGGTCAAAAGGACTTTGACATCATTGTTTTGTATCTTGATTATGTTGTAGCATATTGTGCATTGTTTGTAAGGATGTAATCTACCATAGTGTTCATGTTACAATATAATTGGTGATTTTAGGATACTATCAATTGTTCTATTGAGAGATGTGTTATTGTGTTCTAAGGGTAAAGGGATGTAATAGATTGAGATAATTGTGAGGTCAAGGGAACTCACTCTTCTGTATTAGTATTATATTTATATTGTTATCTTGAGTGATGTCCCTTGTATATCGTACTTCCTCTCTCTCTTTGCATCATGGCTGTCTGTAAATAAAAGGCTGTTAACACCAATGTGGCTCCTCGTCAATCCATAACATATACCACAAAAAAAACGTCAATGACGTCACGAGTCTAGATAGCTAAGTTGTTAGTGTAATAGGCTTCTATGCGGGTGGCAAGGGTTCTAGACACATCATGTCAATGTTTTAAAAAAATGTGTTAGATGTGAATGATAAAGTTGCCTATATTAACTTGGCGGGATACATGGCAGGTGAAGTAGAGTTCACCTGTTTCTTTGCCCTCAGCAAATGAAGGTATAGTGTGGTCAGAGACATGCTCAGCCGGAATCGTTTTTTACTTTCTCGTATATACGAAGTACAGAGAAAGTCTTGTAATCGTGCAAAAAAAAAAATCGAGATTTTTACAAGCTCGACGTTTTACACCTCACTGATACGGAAAAACATAATTTTGCAATCTTGTCCGTATGTCTGTGTATCTGTCTGTGTGTCTGTCTGTCTGTGTGTAAACACGATAACTTGGGTACCGTTAAAGCTAGGTTGATGAAATTTCATATTAGGTATTTTATCAAAATCGTAGATCCTGATCAACTTTTGAGCGATTTCCGATAACCGGAAGTGGTACTTTTTCTACTTTGAATTTTTCAAAAGCCTATAACTTGAGTACTATTTCAGATAGATAAATGAAATTTCACATGTAAGTAAAAGATCTAATTCTCTAATTTCTTTCAAATTTTGAGTAATTTCCTTTGATCGGAAGTTCTAATTTACGCTATTTCCGATTTCTCAAAAAACGCATGTAAATTTATAAAGTACTAATAATATTGCGCACTATTATGCACATTTTGTTTTGGCGTTCACTTGGTGCGCAATTCTTTTTTCTATCAGATTCTATTCTATTTTAAAAATTTAAGTAATTAAAAATCATGTCTATATTCCAAGTTATATAAGAATATTCGAGAAAGTTTAGGGGAGATAACTCCCGGTTTATTTGAGTGTGGGTCTGGTTCTTTTGTGATGATAAGTGACAGACGTGATGTCATTTATAAATGACCCGCGAAACCCAAAGTTGTCTAACTAGATAACGGGTAGTCTAGTTATATTTTTAAAAGTTTAAGTAATTTAAAATGGATTAAAAAATGATGTCTCTATCCCGAGTAGCCATCACCCTTAGTGTTGTATAAAAATACTCGAGAAAGTTTAGGGGAGATAATTCCAGCCTTGTTTGAGTTAATACACATTTAATTCAGCCCCAGTGCATTTTTTTTTAATCGAAGGGATAGTGTGGTCAGAACCAAGCTCGGCCGGAATCTTTTTTTTTAAACGATAAAAACATGGCGGGACACTGGGCATGTAAAGACAGTTATTTATAGAACTAGGGTGATGATAAGTGACAGACGTGATGTCATTTATGGATGACCCCCGAAACCCACAGTTATTTAATTATATCGGGTAGTCTAGTTCTATTTTTAAAAGTTTAAGTAATTAAAAATCATAAGTTGTGTAGTGTTAAATCAGTAGCGGATTAAGGGGGGGGGGGCTGAAAGGGCCGCAGTCAGGGGCCCCCGTTTTTAGGGGCCACCTATTAACCGCTTAATTGTTGTTTTCACTATAAAAAAACTAAAGTTTTAATATTTGCATCACAAGTTTCTATTTTTTTTCAAAGCTTCTAACACTTACAGACACTTACGAAAAAATACCACCTGTCATCACCTCATACACAGACATTGTTTATATAAAGCCGAGGCTCCCTAAAAATTAACATAGTTATTAAAAGTTATTTCATCAGATCGCATCAGATTGCGTCACAAGGTGGTAACAAAAATATATATTATAAAACTGTATAAGGTTTACACTATGAATTAGTTCTCTCTCGCAAGCATTCAGACATTCAGCATTATATAGTAACCCTTAGAATAAATGGAAAATTCCTGACGTCTTTAAATTGTGTTAAAATGACAAGCCATTTTATTTACCAAACACATGCCACAAAAATGAGTTGTTCCCCGTGACAAAAAACTTCAAAACGCCCCTCCCATCATCAGCTGTCATCACTTTCTGCTCACAAAATGTTTACATAAAGCGATGCTCCCTAAGATATTATACATTTTATTTCTGGCACACAATTCTGTTGATCAATTAGTTTCAGGAAATAAAACACTGAATCTTAACAAAACAGACTAGAAAAACATATTTTACTTCAACATGTGATTGTATGAGTGATCCGTCTAATAGCTTACAAATGGCGCTTTAATCCAAACCTTTTTAAAAGGCAGGAAGTAACCTGGTTTGAATATTAGTTTTTTGAAGTGAGAGGTAGGTTCGTATAATTGCTTTATTTGACGAATACATGAGAATTAAAACCGAAACAAGACAGCAGGAGGGAGCTACAAGGGATATGGCAATGTTTTTCTTTATCCATCAGGGTGAATCTTTTTTAAATGTACCAACAAGGAAAACAGAACAAACTAAACGGGAACACAAATTCCAACACAAACACAAAAGAAAAAATAAACACAAACACAAAAGAAAACGCAAACAAAAACACATTGCAAACACAAATGCAAACGCAGAAAAACACAAACGCTTACGCCCCACGCATAACATAAATACAACTTAAATGCAAATCTAAACGCATAGTGCTCACAGTTTAGCCCGGTGCGCCAAATCGCACCCTGTGGGGTGCCAGCGGAACCGCCTAATTCAACTTAGTAAACGGCTATAATACCCCAGCTTTTCCATAAAATAACAAAAGGCAGTATTTAAAATACCTGTGTTTTTCCCACCACAGTGCATTTTATCATTCCATGCTGATTATAATATTCTCACAATAATGTCCTTTTGGACATCCGTGGCATTTGCATTCACATTTTTTTATTAGCGTGAGTTAAATTTCTTTTTAAATTACCTCACCTAGCAAAATCAAATAAGATTTTAATTGATTCGTTGTTTTTGTGTGTGTCAACACACCTCCCCCCCACCATGTGTCAACACATCTTATTGTTGTACCTTTGGTTTCTGTTCTAAATGTGACAAATGTTTTTATACTCCCCCCCCCCCCCAATCAGGGGAAAATCTTTCCGATTTACATTAGCGAAACAGTGAGGGGTTGCACGAACTGGCCCATTACGAGACCAATGGGGTTGTTACACTGTCAGGTCAATGGGGTTGTTACACTGTCAGGTCAATGGGGTTGTTACACTGTCATGTCAATGGGGTTGTTACACTGTCATGTCAATGGGGTTGTTACACTGTCAGGTCAATGGGGTTGTTACACTGTCATGTCAATGGGGTTGTTACACTGTCAGGTCAATGGGGTTGTTACACTGTCAGGTCAATGGGGTTGTTACACTGTCATGTCAATGGGGTTGTTACACTGTCAGGTCAATGGGGTTGTTACACTGTCAGGTCAATGGGGTTGTTACACTGTCAGGTCAATGGGGTTGTTACACTGAACACGATTGCTAACCCACTCGACACGGGTTCAAGGCACGTGTTTTTTACGAGTTGTCTTCGTTTACCCAAAAAAAAAGTGAATGCGAAAAGATAAAATCGATAGCAAGATTTTAATGCAAACAAACAGACAAAGACTAAAAAGTAGAAAATAATTATCATTAAAAAAGTTTTAAAAAACCCACGTTTTCTGATTGAACTAAAAAGTAGAAAATAAATGCTATACATCACAATAATGCAAGCGATCACTCTACTATAAGCGATGAAAAACGTGGGGCGCAGTGATTTTCTTACAGTTTTTAATACGGTTGACTCTCTACAAGCTCCCTAATAAAAGTCAATAGTATTATCTAATCAATAGTAATATAACTTTTACATCTTATATTAACAATGACCGATAAAAAACTTTTACTGCAGCTCAAGGTGTGCTTGTATAACCAAGTCATGCAGCTCAAGGTGTGCTTGTATAACCAAGTCATGCAGCTCAATGTGTGCTTGTATAACCAAGTCATGCAGCTCAATGTGTGCTTGTATAACCAAGTCATGCAGCTCAAGGTGTGCTTGTATAACCAAGTCATACAGCTCAAGGTGTGTTGTATAACCAAGTCATGCAGCTCAAGGTGTGTTGTATAACCAAGTCATGCAGCTCCAGGTGTGCTTTTTTAAAGTGTTGTTGCTCTCTGGATTTGCTTTGGACTCTGCGTGCCTGTGGTTTCCATGTATTTTGCCAATGTTGCCCTTTGTGCCCTTTCATTTTGTCAGCGTTGCCCTTTTTATGCCCGTGGTGCCCCTTCGAATCAAGTGCCTATTGATCGAGTCCGGAAGTTAAGTCGTGCCTTATTAACGTTTACAGACTTGGGTCAAGGTCAATCAAAGTCTTCAGTTCCGGACATTCGTGGTCCTCGACCAAAACATGATTTGCTGATGGGCCGCTTTTGTTTCCTGATGGAGGCAAAGTGGTGCTGCTCAGTGGTGATTGCAATAGAACATCCCCTAATTTACCTCCCCTGTCCTATAATATAACGTCCCCTGTCCTATAGTATAACGTCCCCTGTCCTATAATATAACGTCCCCTGTCCTATAGTATAACCCCCCCTGTCCTATAGTATAACGTCCCCTGTCCTATAGTATAATCTCCCCTGTCCTATAGTATAATCTCCCCTGTCCTATAGTATAACGTCCCCTGTCCTATAGTATAACGTCCCCTGTCCTATAGTATAACCCCCCTGTCCTATAGTATAACCTCCCCTGTCCTATAGTATTATCTCCCCTGTCCTATAGTATAACGTCCCCTGTCCTATAGTATAACCTCCCCTGTCCTATAGTATAACGTCCCCTGTCCTATAGTATAACGTCCCCTGTCCTATAGTATAACGTCCCCTGTCCTATAGTATAACGTCCCCTGTCCTATAATATAACGTCCCCTGTCCTATAGTATAACCCCCCCTGTCCTATAGTATAACCTCCCCTGTCCTATAGTATAATCTCCCCTGTCCCATAGTATAATCTCCCCTGTCCTATAGTATAACGTCCCCTGTCCTATAGTATAACGTCCCCTGTCCTATAGTATAGCGTCCCATGTCCTATAGTATAATCTCCCCTGTCCTATAGTATAACGTCCCCTGTCCTACAGTATAACGTCCCCTGTCCTATAGTATAACATCCCCTGTCATATAGTATAACGTCCCATGTCCTATAGTATAATCTCCCCTGTCCTATAGTATAACCCCCCCTGTCCTATAGTATAACGTCCCCTGTCCTATAGTATAACGTCCCCTGTCCTATAGTATAACCTCCCCTGTCCTATAGTATAACCTCCCCTGTCCTATAGTATAACGTCCCCTATCCTATAGTATAACGTCCCCTGTCCTATTGTATAACGTCCCCTGTCCTATTGTATAACGTCCCCTGTCCTATTGTATAACGTCCCCTCTCTTAAACTAAAACTTAACTGTCACGCTTGACATAATGCCGACAGTGACAGCAGATTACTAATCATCGTTTTCTTGTTAATGAGCTTAGTGACTTTATGTCAGTCAAACTACTAGCCTCCCTTTCGTCAATACACACCTAAAATAGAATGGGCTGATGGGGGTGGGGTGAGGGTGCCACAAAGCTTTATTTATACGCTAGGCTCATTAGAGGAGAGGAAATTTCAAGCTTCTAATCACAGCGACAAGACAAGCATCTTATTGAAGGAAGTGGCTTTCTGTGTTCCACTCACGACACGAGCCAATGGCGTTACCCCATCCCTAATGTGGGCACTACTTCCCCTTTTGCCTCATCATTCGCTAACAGTTAACAGTGATATTTTTAGCAATGATATTTTTAGCAATGATATTTTTAGCAATGATATTTTTAGCAATGATATTTTAGCAATGATATTTTAGCAATGATATTTTTAGCAATAATATTTTTAGCAATGATATTTTTAGCAATGATTTTTTTAGAAATGATATTTTTAGAAATGATATTTTAGCAATGATATTTTTAGCAATGATATTTTTAGCAATGATATTTTATTTTTGGCAATGATATTTTTAGCAACGTTATTTTGGTATTTTGGATTTAATTTCTCGCAAACCGACAATCTCATTTTATCTCACAAGTATTAAACATCGACCACAAAGTCACATGATTGCAACGTTAAGAAAATATCCAAGCAAGATTTGAACAAGTCCGCATTGTTCAATGCTTGTATAACGATAAAAAATAAAGCCTCAATAGGCTAACATGGAGCACTCAGGGGCGTAGCAAACTATCGATTTTGTGCGTCCCCCTCCCCCAAACTTTTTTCAAAATATTTAAGACGCTCTTTTATTTTGGTGTCACACAATTGACGCTAGTTACGTCACTAGCAAGTACCACGATAGAAGGTTCAACAATGGCCACGATAGGGGTTTAACAATGGCCACGATAGGTGGTTTAACAGGGACCTTTAGTTGGTTTAACAATGGCCACGATAGGGGGTTTAACAGGGACCTTTAGTTGGTTTAACCATGGCCACGATAGGGGGTTTAACAGGGACCTTTAGTTGGTTTAACAATGCCACGATAGGGGTTTAACAATGGCCACGATAGGGGGTTTAACAGGGACATTTAGTTGGTTTAACAATGGCCACGATAGGGGGTTTAACAGGGACCTTTAGTTGGTTTAACCATGGCCACGATAGGGGGTTTAACAGGGACCTTTAGTTGGTTTAACAATGGCCACGATAGGGGGTTTAACCATGGCCACGATAGGGGTTCAACATGGGACCTTTAGTGGGTTTAACAATGGCCACGACAGGGGGTTTAACCATGGCCACGATATGGGGTTTAACCATGGCCACGATAGGGGGTTTAACCATGGCCACGATAGGTGGTTTAACAGGGACCTTTAGTGGGTTTAACAATGGCCACGATAGGGGGTTTAACCATGGCCACGATAGGGGGTTTAACAGGGACCTTTAGTGGGTTTAACAATGGCCACGATAGGGGGTTTAACCATGGCCACGATAGGGGGTTTAACCATTGCCACGATAGGGGGTTTAACCATGGCCACGATAGGGGGTTTAACCATGGCCACGATAGGGGGTTTAACCATGGCCACGATAGGTGGTTTAACAGGGACCTTTAGTGGGTTTAACAATGGCCACGATAGTGGGTTTAACCAAGGCCACGATAGGTGGTTTAACAGGGACCTTTAGTGGGTTTAACAATGGCCACGATAGTGGGTTTAACAATGGCCACGATAGGGGGTTTAACCATGGCCACGATAGGGGGTTTAACAGGGACCTTTAGTGGGTTTAACCATGGCCACGATAGGGGGTTTAACCATGGCCACGATAGGTGGTTTAACAATGGCCACCATAGTGGGTTTAACCATGGCCACGATAGGTGGTTTAACAGGGACCTTTAGTAGGTTTAACAATGGCCACGATAGTGGGTTTAACCATGGCCACGATAGGGGGTTTAACAGGGACCTTTAGTGGGTTTAACAATGGCCACGATAGTGGGTTTAACAATGGCCACGATAGGGGGTTTAACAGGGACCTTTAGTGGGTTTAAGAAGGGCCACGATAGTGGGTTTAACAATGGCCACGATAGGTGGTTTAACAATGGCCACGATAGGGGGTTTAACCATGGCCATGATAGGGGGTTTAACCATGGCTACGATAGGTGGTTTAGCAGGGACCTTTAGTGGGTTTAACAATGGCCACGATAGTGGGCTTAACCATGGCCACGATAGAGGTTTAACAGGTACCTTTAGTAGGTTTAACAATGGCCACGATAGTGGGTTTAACCATGGCCACGATAGGTGGTTTAACAGGGACCTTTAGTGGATTTAACAATTGCCACGATAGTGGGTTTAACAATGGCCACGATAGGGGGTTTAACCATGGCCATGATAGGGGGTTTAACCATGGCCACGATAGGGGGTTTAACCATGGCCACGATAGGGGGTTTAACCATTGCCACGATAGGGGGTTTAACCATGGCCACGATAGGGGGTTTAACCATGGCCACGATAGTGGGTTTAACCAAGGCCACGATAGGTGGTTTAACAGGGACCTTTAGTGGGTTTAACAATGGCCACGATAGTGGGTTTAACAATGGCCACGATAGGGGGTTTAACAGGGACCTTTAGTGGGTTTAAGAAGGGCCACGATAGTGGGTTTAACCATGGCCACGATAGAGGTTTAACAGGTACCTTTAGTAGGTTTAACAATGGCCACGATAGGGGGTTTAACCATGGCCACGATAGGGGGTTTAACCATGGCCACGATAGGGGGTTTAACCATGGCCACGATAGGGGGTTTAACCATGGCCACGATAGGGGGTTTAACCATGGCCACGATAGGGGGTTTAACCATGGCCACGATAGGGGGTTTAACCATGGCCACGATAGGTGGTTTAACAGGGACCTTTAGTGGGTTTAACAATGGCCACGATAGTGGGTTTAACCAAGGCCACGATAGGTGGTTTAACAGGGACCTTTAGTGGGTTTAACAATGGCCACGATAGTGGGTTTAACAATGGCCACGATAGGGGGTTTAACCATGGCCACGATAGGGGGTTTAACCATGGCCACGATAGGGGGTTTAACCATGGCCACGATAGGGGGTTTAACCATGGCCACGATAGGGGGTTTAACCATGGCCACGATAGTGGGTTTAACCATGGCCACGATAGGTGGTTTAACAGGGACCTTTAGTGGGTTTAACAATGGCAACGATAGTGGGTTTAACCAAGGCCACGATAGGTGGTTTAACAGGGACCTTTAGTAGGTTTAACAATGGCCACGATAGTGGGTTTAACCATGGCCACGATAGGGGGTTTAACAGGGACCTTTAGTGGGTTTAACAATGGCCACGATAGTGGGTTTAACAATGGCCACGATAGGGGGTTTAACAGGGACCTTTAGTGGGTTTAAGAAGGGCCACGATAGTGGGTTTAACAATGGCCACGATAGGTGGTTTAACAATGGCCATGATAGGGGGTTTAACCATGGCTACGATAGGTGGTTTAGCAGGGACCTTTAGTGGGTTTAACAATGGCCACGATAGTGGGCTTAACCATGGCCACGATAGAGGTTTAACAGGTACCTTTAGTAGGTTTAACAATGGCCACGATAGTGGGTTTAACCATGGCCACGATAGGTGGTTTAACAGGGACCTTTAGTGGATTTAACAATTGCCACGATAGTGGGTTTAACAATGGCCAAGATAGGGGGTTTAACCATGGCCATGATAGGGGGTTTAACCATGGCCACGATAGGGGGTTTAACCATGGCCACGATAGGGGGTTTAACCATTGCCACGATAGGGGGTTTAACCATGGCCACGATAGGGGGTTTAACCATGGCCACGATAGTGGGTTTAACCAAGGCCACGATAGGTGATTTAACAGGGACCTTTAGTGGGTTTAACAATGGCCACGATAGTGGGTTTAACAATGGCCACGATAGGGGGTTTAACAGGGACCTTTAGTCGGTTTAAGAAGGGCCACGATAGTGGGTTTAACCATGGCCACGATAGAGGTTTAACAGGTACCTTTAGTAGGTTTAACAATGGCCACGATAGGGGGTTTAACCATGGCCACGATAGGGGGTTTAACCATGGCCACGATAGGGGGTTTAACCATGGCCACGATAGGGGGTTTAACCATGGCCACGATAGGGGGTTTAACCATGGCCACGATAGGGGGTTTAACCATGGCCACGATAGGTGGTTTAACAGGGACCTTTAGTGGGTTTAACAATGGCCACGATAGTGGGTTTAACCAAGGCCACGATAGGTGGTTTAACAGGGACCTTTAGTGGGTTTAACAATGGCCACGATAGTGGGTTTAACAATGGCCACGATAGGGGGTTTAACCATGGCCACGATAGGGGGTTTAACCATGGCCACGATAGGGGGTTTAACCATGGCCACGATAGGGGGTTTAACCATGGCCACGATAGGGGGTTTAACCATGGCCACGATAGTGGGTTTAACCATGGCCACGATAGGTGGTTTAACAGGGACCTTTAGTGGGTTTAACAATGGCCACGATAGTGGGTTTAACCAAGGCCACGATAGGTGGTTTAACAGGGACCTTTAGTGGGTTTAACAATGGCCACGATAGTGGGTTTAACAATGGCCACGATAGGGGGTTTAACCATGGCCACGATAGGGGGTTTAACCATGGCCATGATAGGGGGTTTAACAGGGGCCACGATAGGGGGTTTAACCATGGCCACGATAGGGGGTTTAACCATGGCCACGATAGTGGGCTTAACAGGGGCCTGTAGTGGGTTGAACAGCGACCCAAGCCTACCTGTGGCAGCTGCCCACCCGACTGTGGGCGGGGCGGCGAGAGAGAAACGAGCCAGGTTTTCTCCCGCACGGGGACGGAGTACAATTTGTGCCCTCTTGTCTGCCCGTGTCGCAGTCAGGAACAAGAGATCTTCCAAGTCTGATAGCTTGCTGCATGTGGTGTTAGCACTGGTTGGACCTGTCATCCCACAATTCTGATAGCTTGCTGCATGTGGTGTTAGCACTGGTTGGACCCGTCATCCCACAATTCTGATAGCTTGCTGCATGTGGTGTTAGCACTGGTTGGACCTGTCATCCCACAATTCTGATAGCTTGCTGCATGTGGTGTTAGCACTGGTTCGACCCGTCAGTTCATCACCACGATCTGCAACTTCTTCCGTCACGTCAGGTATGCCTCTACCAGCATCTTGTTGATGTATAAAACTGCTGTGATGTTTGATGTATAAAACTGCTGTGATGTTTGATGTATAAAACTGCTGTGATGTTTGATGTATAAAACTGCTGTGGTGTTTGATGTATAAAACCTGATGTGATGTTTGATGTATAAAACTGCTGTGATGTTTGATGTATAAAACCTGATGTGGTGTTTGATGTATAAAACCTGTTGTGATGTTTGATGTGTGAAACTTTGTATTCGCTGAATACAAAATCTCATTGTTTTAAACAGGTACAGCGTTCACCTGATGTGTGATATCAAATCAAGTGTGGGGACAATGGAGCAAGGACGCTCGCTGGAGTCAGAAATGCGACTGTGACTCCACAGATTAGCGACTGTGACCCGACAGATTAGCGACTGTGACCCCAGAGATTAGCAACTGTGACTCCAGAGATTAGCGACTGTGACCCCAGAGATTAGCGACTGTGACCCCACAGATTAGCGACTGTGACCCGACAGATTAGCGACTGTGACCCCAGAGATTAGCAACTGTGACTCCAGAGATTAGCGACTGTGACCCCAGAGATTAGCAACTGTGACTCCAGAGATTAGCGACTGTGACCCCAGAGATTAGCAACTGTGACTCCAGAGATTAGCGACTGTGACCCCAGAGATTAGCGATGGGAGGATGCCAAGATAAACTGAGCTACACGTGTACTCAGGAGGCCAGCACCGCCCAGCCATGAGGCCATCTTTAGCTCTTCTCCTCCTGGCCCGTCTCGTCGTGGCCATCTCCCAGGACCTGCCGTCACGTAACTATGACAACCAGATTTCTGGACGAGTTCGACCCACCCAAGTGATCTTAGCCAATAGGTACTCGCCAGCAGCACTGACCAACTCACGTGACACCACGTCACGCATCACCGCCTCACATCAGCAAGAGTTCCACCCTACTGGGGCCATTAGGTCCCTCGTGCATGGCCCATCTCAGCATGGCCCATCTCAGCATGGCCCAGCTCTTAACAGATTTCAGATTTCAATACCAGAGGAGCAGACAGCTGAAGACAGTGACGACCAGACACTGGATTATGACGCTCTGAAAGACTTTGGAGAAAACTCCAAAAAGTCCAAACGTGCGAGGACGAGGCAAACAGCCCGTGCAGACAGTCGTGCAGACAGCCGTGCAGACAGCCGTGCAGACAGCCGTGCAGACAGCCGTGCAGACAGCCCACTGCTGCACGAAGCCGTGCGCCTGCTGCTGGGGTTTCAAGATGCCCCGCCACTTGACAAGAGTCGCCGACTGGCGTCCAAAGGGAGGTTACCCCAGTATGTCAAGGACTTATATGACAGGTTCCAATCAGGGGAGATCACCGCAGTCAACGGTAACACGGTACGCAGTCTTCCTACCAAAATAGGTGAGTCATCGCTGTTCTATTTACTAAACTTGCATCTGCTCTCATCTACCCAACCTATCTTCTATTGACGTCTTCTCTCTACCCAACCTATCTTCTATTGACGTCTTCTCTCTACCCAACCTATCTTCTATTGACGTCTCCTCTTATCTAACCAACCTATCTTCTATTGACGTCTCCTCTCTACCCAACCTATCTTCTATTGACTCCAGTCATCTCTCTTTGATTTTGTAGAGCGGTCTCTTTTTTTTTATTATTCTCCAGTTGTCTCCCTTTGACATAGAGTTGAGTTGTCTTTCTTTGATTGACTCAGGGGCGGAACTACCGTACCACCAGACCCCGCAACTCTGGTTTGGTTTAATTTTCTCGCATTTTTGCCTTGATATATGGATTGTAAAAGATTATCTTTATCTTTATTCTACAGTCTACCACGCTCCTCCACAAACAATTCAAACCACTACACAAACTTTAGTGTAAGACACGGGTTCCCAAAGGGCTTTCTGGGGGGTCGCCAACTGGCAGACTAAACATTAGCAAAGAAAAAAAACGTAAATATTTAGAAGAATATCTTAAATTCGGCTTCACTGGAAATGGTATAGAGTGCCAAGTTGTCCTCAGTCATATGAGTCTATGAAATCTTCAAAACTAAAACGTCATTTTAGACGCGTCATCCGGAACACACCAAAACAGATATGGATTTTTTTCGTCGGCTAGTTGCAAAAGTGAGAACCTTGATCGAACAGGAAGTTTTCACCCCGGAAACACAGCATATAAAGTCGCATTTGAAATTGCCGGGCAAAACAAAAATCATCACACAGTAGAAGAAAATCTCAGGAAACACTGCATGTTGAAGATGGTGAAATAAATTCTTTGGAATTTCAGTGCATTAAAGATGCAACCAATATCTTTGTCTAATAATACTCTTCAGCGGCTTCTAGCAGACATGTCCATAGATGTTAAGCTTTCACCATTGTTTGCTTTTCAAGTTGATTAATCAACAGACGTGAGTTCGTGTTAGTAGTTGCTTGTCTATATGAAATATATTTATTCAGATGATAGCAATGAATAGTTGCTATTTTGTGAAGATAGCACGGAGAAAATAAATACGTTTTTTTTTTAAAACTGGATGATTATCATGGGAAAACGGCTGTGGGCTTTGTACGGATGGTGCGCCATCTATGTTTGGGTCCAATCGGGCTTTCAGAAAAACTAAAAGATTTAGCTCCCTAATCAAGGGGAACCAATTGCATGATTCTCCGGTATGCCCTCGCCAGCAAGACTCTTCCGACTCCATTGCAGATAAAGGTCGTAAATTATATTAAATCTGGGGCCCTAAACACCCGTCTGTTTAAAGAACTGTGCAAAGACGACATGAATAAAGTTCACAAGGTTCTGCTTTTCTACACTACGGTACGCTGGCTGTCAAAAGGAAATGATGTGAATCGTGTTTTTTAATTGAAAGATGAAATCAAGTTGTTTGACCGTTTGATATACTTTAACGACAAGGAGAGGTTGGAGAGAGTATCACACAATTTTTTGGTGTAGTATGCACCATTCATACCCAAACGTGAAGTTGATTGCCTTTCTAGTTTTAGTTCCAATAAAAAAACAAAACAAAGAAATAAGTTATATGTTGAGAATGACATAAGGTTGTCGTTAAAAAACTCAACCGCGAATGTTGTGCCTAGTTAATATCATGTAATTACACTCATCGTATTAAACAGTTATCAAGAATAATTGATTTTGGATATCTACTAAAAATCTTACTTTAGTGTTTATTAATTTCCTTACAAATTTCAACTATGGGGGTCACTTACTTTTTATAAAAGGGGATCGCCACTCGAAAAAGTTTGGGAACCACTGGTGTAAGAGATAGGAAAAACTTTCAATTTGAATGACCTCCTTGACTTGTTGCTCCCCTTTGATAACCAACTATTGGGCAGGTAAGAGGTTCACACATTAGACATGTTCGGCCGGACCTCGATAGTGTGCGGGGCAGAGAGGGGGCAGTTCTCTCTTCTACAATCAAACACGCTGTCGCCGGCTAAATTCTTTGGGGGGGGGGGACATCTAGTGGGCTCTATAAATAGAATATAGTACCAGTAACTTCAGTTTTATATACGTTTATTTCTTCTTTCTTTTACAAGAAATGTAATATTAAACCGGTATAGTTTCATTTATTTCCCTTGAATAAGTTTATTATAGGCGTTGGGGAAAAAGGTTGCGACCATCCCAAATTCGTCACTATTGAAGTACATCAGTTGTCCCTTTCAAGTTTCTTTCCTATAGTAAAATAAACCGGTAGTGATCTCCCCTAAACTTTCTCGAATATTCTTATATAAAACAACAGGGGATGGTAACTGGGGATATAGTTATGATCTTTAATCCATTTTAAATACTGAAACTTTAAAAAATAGAATAGAATCTCAGTAAAAAACAATTGCGCACCAAGCGAACGCCTAATAAAGGTGTGTATAATAGTGCGCAATAGTATTAGTACTTTATAAATTTACATTAGTTTTTTGAGAAATCGGAAGTAGCGTAAAGTACTACTTCCGGTCAACGGAAATTACTCAAAATTTAACAGAAGGTAGAGAATCAGATCTTTTACTTACATGTGAAATTTCATTTATCTATCTGAAATAGTACTCAAGTTATAGGCTTTTGAAAAATTCAAAGTAGAAAAAGTACCACTTCCGGTTATCCGAAATCGCTCAAAAGTTGATACGGATCTACGATTTTGATATAATACTTGTATATGAAATTTCATCAACCTAGCTGCAACGGTACTCAAGTTATCGTGTTTACACACGGACACACACACACACACACGGACACACAGACATACGGACAAGATTGCAAAATTATGTTTTTCCGTATCAGTGAGATGTAAAACGTCGAGATTTGCAAAAATCTCGATTTTTTTTTTTTGCACGATTACAAGACTTTCTCTATACTTCGTATATACGAGAAAGTAAAAATGTTATTCATTGGTTAATGAATTCACTGAACACTTGTAATTTATAGTCGATTACTAATACTAAATTTATAGTCGATTACTAAATGACGACATGTAGGGGGGGTCTGGTTTTTTGTAAGTCGTTAAAAAGGCGTGACGTCGTTTGTGAATGGCACCTAACTCAATAGGTTATCCGACGCGTGAGTTGGCCACATACAGTTGTACATGTGAAAAACATGTTAACACGTTTTTCTTAACTCAGCTTCGCGTTTGTTTGTTTGGTTGTTTGGATGTTTGTTGTTAAAATTGACATCGAAAATTAGCCCACTTCTGATTGCTCTATAGATCTGAAATTTGGCATGCAGGCTACTTTTGCCTAACAATTTCAGATGCAATCATAAAAACAAGCAATTAGAGACCGTAATTAGCTTAATTTAATTACGCCCCAAGGACCATAAAATTGAGGACATGATTTCTAAAGATACCGACAAGACTGAAGGCCTATTGACACAGTTACTTCGGCCCCAATCGATGTGAGCGCGCTGGCCGTGATCGTATAGTGGTTAGTACTTCGCGTTGTGGCCGCGACAACCCAGGTTCGAATCCTGGTCGCTCAAGATTTTTAGTCCGTGTATTTATAAACACTTAGTCAAGTCATACTTAATCAAGTCATTGGATAAAGTAGAAAATAAACTATATAAAAAACTTTTTTTAAAAACCACGTTTTTCATGTGTAGCAACGGACTAAAAAGGAGAAAATAAAATACTTAAAAAAAACTTTTAAAAAAAAACACGTTTTTCTTGTGGACTAAAAAGTAGAAAATAAATTTTTCTTTTGTGCTTCCTCGAGCTGTGCAGATTCTTGTAATGACTGACAAAAAACGTGGGTCGGGCAGATGGGTCGGGAAATTTGATGGTGAACGTACCCACGTTTTTTGTCAGTCATCACAAGAATCTGCACAGCTCGAGGAAGCACAAAAGAAAAATTTATTTTCTACTTTTTAGTCCACAAGAAAAACGTGGTTTTTTTTTAAAGTTTTTTTTAAGTATTTTATTTTTGTCTTTCAAGCATTACTACACCATACATCCGTTCACCATAAACAAATTTGGTCAGTTGTTGAGTGCACAAGTTTCTGTCACAGACAAAACATTTTTTAGTATGTGCGGCATCCAGAGATCCCAAGTGGCTATCTTTGTACTCGGGATCAGCTTCAGTGGCGTCGCTAGGGTCGGGTGTCACCTGGTGCGGTCCGCAGCCCCGCCCCCCCCCCCCATCGCGACGCCTCTGGTCAGCTTATTGTATGCCCTGCACAGCAGGGAGATAGAGTTAGTCCTTGAATCCACCGGTAGCTCCCAAGAGCCCCGCGACGCCCCTGACACCTAAAATTTTTTAGATGGTCAGTTTGAGCAACCGTATGCCACTATTTGATGAAATATCTGAACAAACGTATGCACCTCTGCAAACGCATATGTTTTCAATTTTCGGCATCACTGCCGTTTATAAAAGATATCGCTTACATTTTTAGCCAAATTTTTTAAATTAAAGAAATAGTGTTTGTTTTCAGTGCATTTAAAAGTTCGTTGTTATAAAGATTTTTATATTTGTTTTAATTTTCCACTTTTTGTTTTTTCCTCTACATAGGCTACGACAAAAAATATTTCCGTTAAAATCCCATTAACAGCTCGTGATCTCTAAAAGACAGTTATCTGCCCCTGTTTCGGCCGTGTTTAACGCATGAAAAAGAAATCAACCAACCGTGACACATTTTTAACCTTGTTTTCTCCTCTTAATTTTGAAACCGTTTCATTTATTTAAATGACTAATTTAACATCCCATTACATAAAAAATAGATAATCTTTCATTGTCATCAAAGAAAAAGATACCTGGAAAGTTTGAACGAAATCATTGCATTAGAAGCGGGTCAAAATGGATTTTAAAAATGTGTCACAAAGCCACAAACAAGCAAACAGACGAATGAGCTAAATAAAAGCTTGTAAAAATCTGTTTGGCGTGACCTCTTTTATTTCACTCAATGTCCTCTGGTCTTTGGCGGAGAAGTATGTAGGCAACTTTACCCACACCTCTGAATCGGCATATTAAAAATCTGACAACTCGCCCGCCCGAAAACTTTCTACGCGATTGTGAACTCAGACTAGTGTGAGAGATGGTGAACGGAAAAAAAGTCACATTTAATTAATCCTAAGTTAATTTGCACTCTCTAAATATTTAATACTTAAAAGTATTAACAAATATCAGGCAAATATATATTTGTGACTTTTTTTCCTGTGACTTTTTTCTGTGTGATTTTTCCTGTGGTTTTTTTTCCTGTGGCTTTTTTTTCTACAATCGTGATAGATATGGTATGTTGTGGTGTGGTGTGGTTTATCATTGTGTGTGGTGTGGTATGGTGTATCATTGTGTGTGGTGTGGTGCGGTGTGTATTCTTGTGTATGTTGTGTGTGAGTAGTGTGTGTTTGTTGATTGTGCTACACATGGACTGAAAACCAAAATGAAAATAAACCGGGAGTGATCTACCCTAAACTTTCTCGAATTTTCTTGAATAACACTACGGGGATGGCAACTCAGAATATAGACATGATTTTTAATCAAATTTTTAATTACTTACATTTTTAAAAAAAGAATAGAATCTCCTAGAAAAAAGTATTGCGCACCAAGTAAACGTCAAACAATATGTGTATAATAATGCGGAATATTATTAGTACTTTATAAATTGACATGCGTTTTTTTTGAGAAATCGGAAATAGCGTAAATTACTACTTCCGGTCAACGGAAATTACTAAAAATTTGAAAATAGGCAGAGAATTAGATATTTTAATTATTATTGAAATTTCGTTGATCTATCTGTAATAGTACTTAAGTTATAGGCTTTTGAAATACCATTAGTAGAATAAGCTCCACTTCCGGTTATCGGAAATCGCTGAAAAGTTGACACAGAACTACAAATTTGATATAATACTTGTATATGAAATTTCATCAACCTAGCTGTAACGGTACTTAAGTTATGATGTTCACAGACACAACACACACAGACATACGGACAAAATTGCAAAGCCTAGTTTCTCCGACTCGATTACACATAGAACGCTGAAATTTTGATGAATCTGCATTTATTATTTGCCCGATCAAAATAAGTCCACTAATACTCCGTATATGATAAAGTACTGAGGTGTAAAACGATGAAAACTGTCAAAATTGCATAAGATTTTTTGGCACGATTACAAAACTTCCTCTGTTTCCTCTATACTCTGTATACGAGAAAGTAATAATAAAATGAATGTCTCGATATAAATAATAAGCCACTATTAAAATAACTGAAAAGAATGCTTGGGTCGCTCCATTATGTGGTAAATATCCTTATTAATGTAAGCCCTGCTAGGGGGGGATATCTTAAAATCTATCCTTCTAGGCTTATCTAACTAACTACTGTCCGGTCAGTGCAAGCCCGGATAAACCCAGACTGGTTAATAACCTAACCTTAGTCTAAATAATAAAACTATTAAAAATAAAACAAAAACTTAAACAATATAATAAAATTTATTTAACAAAATAATAAATATGGAACCAAAAGTTATTATAAAAAAAACCAGAATCTAGATCTAGACAAAACACTCAAGACATAGATCTACAAAACAAACAGAACTCAACGAAACAAAACACCCAATTTCGGACCACCGTCCTAGAAAGAGGAAAAATAAGACAAATCAATTTAAAATGTAAAAAAAGTCATACACAAGGCAGTAAGCTGACACAATTGTCAGCCTAAACAAGAGGCTCTCATAAATGAAAGTAAAATCTACAATAATCCATGACTAAACCCAGGCCATCGTGCTACCACGTGGTCTGGATAAAACAAACATTGAAACTTCTCAAAGTCAAGACTAAGTAGATCTAGTAAATAGTCACTTTGTATACAAAATAAGCAACCAAAAATATGGAAAACATAATAAAACACTATAAAAATAACCCTACGTTACCATACACCACATAAACGTGACACAGAAACTCTTCAACACACAGGCCTCGACATTCCAGCAGAATGTCCCTCCATGTCGACACACCACATTCACGAACAAAGAAACCAATACTACGAACAAAGAAACCAATGCTACGCACAAGAAAATAGTCCCTAATACAATAATAAGTAACATTCAGGACATAAAGCAAAGTGGAGCAACAATTCAAAACAAAGTTTGCATAAATAATAACATTAAAATATAAACAAGACACAATAACCAGGCTACAAACCATTGTAAAATCGAAATCATATCAGCGCCATAATAGCGGACTACTTAACTAAAAACCACAACAATCCTCAAAGGAACATAAAAAGCGACATTCGCCTTCTTAGTTACAAATAATTATAATAACAGACAAACACACTCCAGCCGCTCACATACACGCCCCTTAAAGCTTGCGGTCACCGCAAGCTAACAAACCTGAAAAAAAATCAGCCCACAGGGCACAATCATAAATTTTACAAAAAACAAAATTTTGCAAAAAAATCAGACGATGTGGCTGTAGCAGCCGGCGGTACAACTTTGACCGGCCTTGGGGAGGGCGGTTGAGCCTTGGGAGGCACATATCTCCTAATCTGTGTGCTGGCCACCCGGCGGGTGCCAGAAGGGCCATCTTTCTTTTTAATGGCGTAACCCCCGCCGGTGATCGAAGGTAATTCGACCACGACATAAACTGTCGGGCCGTCCAGGTCTGCCATTTTGCGTCTGCCTAGTGGGGGTTGTCTCAGAAGGACCAGATCGCCTATGGCAGTTCAGCTACAGGTGCCTTTTTGACCTGTTTGTCCTTCTTGCTTGACTCTGTCTGGGGGCATGCCCCAGCACCACCACCCGGTACCTTAATTAAGGATGGGTTAGGTGGAACCATTGCCTCTAGTTCCTCAGATTGGTCCACCTTTACACTGGTTATGCTGGCGCGTAGGCAGGATGTTGGGCCTGATACCACTGACGGATCTGGGTGAAAAGGTTGGTCTAATGGCTGTACCACCTTGTCCTTCATTCTGGGGTCTCCTTCCGTCGCCTGAATGGTTGGTACACCCTTGGCAGGCACCAGAGTCCTTTCGCGGGGGCGGAGGACCTTGTCCCCTCGCCATACCTTCGGTGTCACTTGATTCCTTTTGGGCACATATTTCTTTGCCATATGGCAATGACGGGCGAGGTGACCCCTCTGGTGACAGTTATAGCAGCCCTTTGATTGGACCTCCGTGCGCTTGCGAGGTGCTTGGCGCACATTGGACAATTTGGTGTCCCGCGTAAAGTGCTTCAGCAGAGCAGCAAGCTGCTCGGTGAGCCTGTTGACTTTGTCCTCCAGCTTGGACCTGAACGAACATTTTTCAATGGGCCTGGCATTTATTGCTGCCACGTAGGCAGGTTCAGCAAGAGGGTCCTCGTCTCCAGACCATCGAATGGCCGCATCCCGTATGGCCAGGAAGGGGATCTTAGGGTCCCGGAAAATCAGCTCGTGCAGATGGCGCCTGACTGTGGCCTGGCTCAGGTTTTCCACAAACTGGTCTCGAAGAAACCCTGCATCAGTCTGTGGGACCTGCAGGGCACTCTGCCTCGTAACCAGGGTCTTGAAGGCCCTGTGCAGTCGGTGCGAGTAGGCCCTCACCGACTCGTGTTGGCCCTGTACAACCATCTGAAACTGGGCCATGAGCTGCGGTACTCTCCTCTTCTCGCCGTACACCTCTCTGAGGAGCCTGAGGGTGGCTTCTGGGTCATGCTGCAGGTCATCACCCCTGCAGCTCAGCTCCTCTCTCACCGCTTCCCCCAGGTACTGCCAGAGGAGGTCCTTCCTCTCTTCTACTGAGAGGTTTCCCCTGGCCCTCCAGAGGGACTGGACCTCTTTGATGAACCGGTCCACCTCATAGCCATGGCTGTCCCCATGGAACCTCCGGATTAGGATCTCCCTGGGTGGAACGATGCTGATGGTTGGTGCCACCTCCGCCATCTCGTCCGAATTGGGTGTTTTAAACAACAAACGGTTCCTACACTAAACAAAAACTAAACACAAATGGTTCCATAAAGGGCCTATCAAGAAAAAAATTTATCTAAACTAACCTAGTCCTAACAGAAAAACAAAAATTGAACTAGACTAAAGCACTGACCCCACTCGTGCTACCAATTTGTAAGCCCTGCTAGGGGGGGGGGATATCTTAAAATCTATCCTTCTAGGCTTATCTAACTAACTACTGTCCGGTCAGTGCAAGCCCGGATAAACCCAGACTGGTTAATAACCTAACCTTAGTCTAAATAATAAAACTATTAAAAATAAAACAAAAACTTAAACAATATAATAAAATTTATTTAACAAAATAATAAATATGGAACCAAAAGTTATTATAAAAAAAAAACAGAATCTAGATCTAGACAAAACACTCAAGACATAGATCTACAAAACAAACAGAACTCAACGAAACAAAACACCCAATTTCGGACCACCGTCCTAGAAAGAGGAAAAATAAGACAAATCAATTTAAAATGTAAAAAAAGTCATACACAAGGCAGTAAGCTGACACAATTGTCAGCCTAAACAAGAGGCTCTCATAAATGAAAGTAAAATCTACAATAATCCATGACTAAACCCAGGCCATCGTGCTACCACGTGGTCTGGATAAAACAAACATTGAAACTTCTCAAAGTCAAGACTAAGTAGATCTAGTAAATAGTCACTTTGTATACAAAATAAGCAACCAAAAATATGGAAAACATAATAAAACACTATAAAAATAACCCTACGTTACCATACACCACATAAACGTGACACAGAAACTCTTCAACACACAGGCCTCGACATTCCAGCAGAATGTCCCTCCATGTCGACACACCACATTCACGAACAAAGAAACCAATACTACGAACAAAGAAACCAATGCTACGCACAAGAAAATAGTCCCTAATACAATAATAAGTAACATTCAGGACATAAAGCAAAGTGGAGCAACAATTCAAAACAAAGTTTGCATAAATAATAACATTAAAATATAAACAAGACACAATAACCAGGCTACAAACCATTGTAAAATCGAAATCATATCAGCGCCATAATAGCGGACTACTTAACTAAAAACCACAACAATCCTCAAAGGAACATAAAAAGCGACATTCGCCTTCTTAGTTACAAATAATTATAATAACAGACAAACACACTCCAGCCGCTCACATTAAATTTAAAGTTTCTATTCTTGTATCTGTAGGTCGGGTAGAGGGTCAGTCGATGTTTATCTTCAACCTTTCATCCCTGAAGCCCAGCGAAGATCTGCTCGCTGCCGAAATTCACATGTTTAGACGAAGGCCCGGGGTGTCAGGCCTGGAGCTGGTTCTCCAAAAGGTGGCGCCCCCTCACGTGAGCGAGCTGGAGCAGATCGCAGCCTCCGCCTGTGGCTGGCACAGGTATGACGTCACGTGCGCGGTAAAGAGACTGCTGGGGGCGCAATACCCTCCACCCCATCTGCTTGGTCTGAGCTTCAGGCAGCAAAGAATGGGCGGCACCCCAGACGTCGTGCCGGTCAGACAGTTTGTCAGACGACACTCCATGCCTTTCCTGGTCCTCTATTCGAACGAGACAGAGGGCGTGCGGCTCACCCAGATTGACCTCCTGGCCCAGCGTCTGCTCACCATAACTAACGGCACATTGGAAGTGACTGGAACACCAGTTGACGTCGCCGCTGAACTGGGTTACCGTGACCTCCCCAATGTGGCGCCGATAGGCCATGACGTCACACGCTCACATTTCCATGGCAAATCTCATTGGACAAATGTGCGAGAGAAAAGATCCACCTTGACCAACGAGATCCCAGAAGATTCTGCACCGGCCTACGAGCAAAAGCAGCAAATACACAAGACTCACCCGAGCAATCTACGAGCCCGGAGGAAGAGCCGCCGCCACAAGGGACAGTCCAATGTTTTACCTCTGTATGGTCACTCTCATGGGGCGCCCCACAGGAAGAACCGGCACCGCCACAAGGACAGCTCAAGAAAACTTGGATCCCCCACAGCCCCGGCCCACGACATGCGGGGTGATGTGTGCGGACGGAAAATGCTGGTGGTGGATTTTGCTGACATCGGATGGGGAGACTGGATCATCTCGCCAAAATCATTCGAGGCTCATTACTGCGCTGGGAGCTGTCCGTTCCCGCTAACTAAGGTGAGTTTAGTGACAAAACGTAGCTAGATCTGAGGGGCTACCTTTTGCAAGAGATGCTACCTCTAACAAGAGATGCTACCTCTAACAAGAGATGCTACCTCTAACAAGAGATGCTACCTCTAACAAGAGATGCTACCTCTAACAAGAGATGCTACCTCTAACAAGAGATGCTACCTCTAACAAGAGATGCTACCTCTAACAAGAGATGCTACCTCTAACAAGAGATGCTACCTCTAACAAGAGATGCTACCTCTAACAAGAGATGCTACCTCTAACAAGAGATGCTACCTCTAACAAGAGATGCTACCTCTAACAAGAGATGCTACCTCTAACAAGAGATGCTACCTCTAACAAGAGATGCTACCTCTCACTAGAGATACTACCTCTAACAGGGGAGGGGGGGGCGTCAAATTGAAATTTGTCCCCGGGCGCCGGGAAAGATCGCTACGCCTCTATCAGATAGATAAGCGAAATTTCACATATAAGTAAAGATCTAATTTCCTGCCTTCTATTAAATTTTGTGAATTTTCCGTTGATCGGAAGTAGCACTTTAGCCCTATTTCCGATTTCTCAAAAAACTCGTATAAATTTATAAAGTACTATTATTCCGAACTATGATACACATATAATGGGGTCGGCGTGGTCGAGTCGTTAAAGCTCATGGTTGCTAAACCAAAAAGACTGGGGACAGCCACTCTTCTAGGAGAGACAACTTCAAAATCAAAAAACTGTTGCCTTTGTAGTTTGTTCTTCGCTGGACAAAGGCTATGGAAGCAAATTCAAAAAGAAAAAGCGGGCTGAAATCGGAGTCAATGGTCTCAATGGCACATAACCAATTGACACGTATACTTAATTGTGCTGGAGGTGTTCCCTTCCAACAACAAAATTAAGAACGAAGAAGAAGAAGATACACATATTGTTTCCTGTTCACTTGGTGCACACTTTTTTTTTACAAGATTCTATTAATTTTTTTTAAAGTATGTAATTAAAAAGCATGTTTATGTCCTGAGTGGCTATCCCCGTATATAAGAATATACGAGAAAGTTTAGGGGGAGGCCACTCACGTTTTATTTTTTTCAGTACTTTAAAAACTTTAATACAGCAGAGTTGCATGACTAAAAACTCTTGCGCACCGAATAGTGCGGAGTAGTAGTAGTGAGAGGAATTAATTAGGCATCCAATTATGTCAATTTTAATTTCAAATTGCACTGTCTTTAAGTCTTGACCGAATTTGAGAGAAATTGGTTGGTTAGAAGTGCTCGAAATTTCGCTTAACCGCTTTGATCTATGATGACAGACTGAAGGCAGAGGAAGCAAGGCATATAAGAGTTTGTAATAAAAACGTTTTAATAAGAAGCTTGTATGTAATAATGCACTAAAAAGGAGAAAACAAATTATCTTCTTTAAATATATAATAATGAACTACTCCCCATGAACCTCCGCCCCTGTGTGTGCTCCCCATGAGCCTCCGCCCCTGTGTGTGCTCCCCATGAGCCTCCGCCCCTGTGTGTGCTCCCCATGAACCTCCGCCTCTGTGTGTGCTCCCCATGAACCTCCGCCCCTGTGTGTGCTCCCCATGAACCTCCGCCCCTGTGTGTGCTCCCCATGAACCTCCGCCCCTGTGTGTGCTCCCCATGAACCTCCGCCCCTGTGTGTGCTCCCCATGAACCTCCGCCCCTGTGTGTGCTCCCCATGAACCTCCGCCCCTGTGTGTGCTCCCCATGAACCTCCGCCCCTGTGTGTGTGTGCTCCCCATGAACCTCCGCCCCTGTGTGTGTGTGCTCCCCATGAACCTCCGCCCTGTGTGTGTGTGCTCCCCATGAACCTCCGCCCCTGTGTGTGCTCCCCATGAGCCTCCGCCCCTGCGTAGATTGTTTGATTTGTTCCTGTTGAACGTCGCCAACCACTTGAAGGCCTCTTATCGTCGTCTCGGACTAGACCGGGGCCGGGGCCGGGGCTTACAATAATACCGCGGCGACTGGCGGGAGGAGGGAGACGAATGTAAACAGAAAGTAACTCCCGCGTCGGCGAGGCGGCTGTAAGCACAGACAAACAGAACGAGACGCACGTCCCCCCACCCCCCCACCCCCGCCCCTCTGTTGACTGACGGTCGGCTGTTAGTACTGCGGAGGTCGGCGTTGTATTGACATTTCTAATTTACATCGGCAATAAAGCCAGCGACCGCCGCCGTTCACGCGAGTTTTATTGCCAGTCGTCTCCCCTCCTGCAGACACTTATTGCCTTTGCTTATTATTTCCCTTTCCAGCATAAATTATAACGTAAAAGACTTTGAGGGAGTGTCGACAAAAACTCGGTGGGGAAATGTTGGTACATCTATTCAAAGTCGCCTTGTTGTACTTTGGATTTATAGATAACGTATTCAAGGACTTGCGTCAAATTAGATCTATTAACAAAAGCATAACAACACTATATGAATGATATTAACCAGTGGCGTACCTAGGATTTTGGGTCTTATGCAAAAATTACCAGTGGGGCCCCTTCGTCAGACGTTAGGCTACAACAGAGTTAAACATGGACAGCGAAGAGATCGACTGCCCCTTACTACGGAGAGGTTTTAAAGAATATAAACAGAGTTTCTT
This sequence comes from Physella acuta, assembly GCF_028476545.2. NCBI lineage: Eukaryota > Metazoa > Mollusca > Gastropoda > Physidae > Physella > Physella acuta. The sequence continues at coordinate 643,623 of NW_026732268.1, forward strand.
CCAGGCATCTCTTTGGGGGACGGGACAGAACCACCCCCCCCCCCCCCCCGTCCAATGTAGAGGTCCAGCATGCCCCTAGTGTAAGGTGTTCTACTGCTTTGTGTCAACCACGGGCGTAAGAAGCCATCCCTCTTGCATTTTGACCTTCCCGATGACCACGGAATGCTAAATGATGTGTATACAGTACTAGCGTACCCGTTGTTGAGATCTATTACTACATACCAGGGTTGCGATCCATATTTTTATAATGGTTTCATCAATGTGTTACGAATTGTGTATTTCCAGACGTTAGACCTTCTTTTCTAAAAACTTAGATGATTAAAATATTATTAACGAAACCGGCACTGTATTTCTCGGAACCAATGGTTGCTGGGGTGCGGATTTGTTAACACTACCGCATAGACGCCCCAGGGCGTGCTGAATGAAAATCTCGATCGTAGGTTAATCACCAACCGTTAATAGTCAAGTTGAACATCTCTCAGCGACCGCCAGATGTTAGGGTTCGCAGGGGGTGAACGGAAAAAAGTCACAGGAAAAAAAACAGAAATAAAGTCACAGAAAAAAAGTCACACAAACCTTTTTAGAAATATTTTGATTTATTTGTTAAGAATTGTAAAATTTTGTATGTTTACTGTTGTGGGTTGTATTTTTTTATAGTTTAAATTATTTATAAACGTTAAAAGCATTATGGTTTATAAAAATTGTAAGTAAAAATACTCTAAGATAATTTACACAACAATCTCAACTTTTGTCACGTATTTGGTTAAATACGCGAAAGAAAAGTTAACTATCAAAGAAATTTAGGCACATCATTGTGTTTTGCATATGTTTTGCCGTAGGCTGTTCTCTTGTCGTCCTTCCCTCAGTAGGCATTGTCCGAACGTATTTTGTGTTGTTGACGTTTTGTGTCAATGACAGCCTTTGAACCTTGTCGGCTCTCTGTTTTGATCCTAAGGTTTGTTATGTAATGAGCGTGATAAATGTGGACAGTAAAGGTGGTTGAACTAAGCATAACTGTTGTTGCGATGACTTGAGGGCAGTAATTCAGATGACCTTACCATTTCACGGTAATTTAATTTTTAAAAAAAAAACACGATAAAAACCGTGGACATTCTATTAAATGCTATAAATATTATGTTTAACATAATTACAATCTACATAATTCATACTAAATATTTTAGATGAATTATAAAAATTACTATGCGTATACAACCTACACACATTACATTACATTTAATTAATCCTAAGTTAATTTGCACTTTCTGAATATATAATTCATAAAAGTATTAACAAATCCCATGCAAATATATATTTGTGACTTTTTTCCTGTGACTTTTTTTCCTACAATCGTCGCAGGGGTGACCGGTTACACGAACGCAGGGAGCCGGGGGCAAACATTTTGTGAGGGTGCTCTTTAAAACAAAAATGTAGTGCATTGTTGTTTGATATCATCTGTTCGCAGGGGGGCGCCTAATGCGGCTCCTGTTGCAGTTTTACAGCTGAATCAAGTGATACCTGCAGGATGCCCAATCAACGGATCACATACACTCTGGTAGTCGATTTAGTCATCGGTCATTTGTAGTATCCCCCCATATCCCTAGTTTATACGCCGTAGTGCCCAAAAGGGAACCCGGGGCGCACAGGGTCACATGAACGCAGTGGAACCGGCCGATGCACCTGTGCAGTTTGACAGTTGAATCAAGTAACATCACTGACCTAGTGTACTGGACGCCCAATCAACGGGTCTACGACAAATTCCCGAAAGACACTTGCCCGAAGGCCGATTTCCCGAATAGACACTTGCCCGAATGCGACAAATGCTCGAATGGACACTTGCCCGAATGCGACAAATGCCCGAATGGACACTTGCCCGAATGCGACAAATGCCCGAATGGACACTTGCCCGAATGCGACAAATGCCCGGATGGACACTTGCCCGAATGCGACAAATTTTTTGCCCGATTAAAATAAGTACCCTATACTCCGTATATGATGAAGTACTGAGGTGTAAAACAGTAAAAACTGTCACAATTTCGTGTGATTTTTGTGCACGATTACAATACTTTCTCTATACCCTGTATACGAGAAAGTAAAAACCGACAATTTTTGGACTTGGGTAGTCTGTTTATAAGTAAATGGCTTTATTGTATTCATGGATGTTTAGGGCACTGGAATTTTGTCGAGGGCAGACAGGTGAGGGGGTGGGGGGGGAGGCAGGTACGTGTGGGTGGGAATTTTTCAGTCAGTTGAGGTCTGTAACAATGCGTGTAAATCTAAGGGTACCGGATATAGTTTCTTACAAAAGAGTCAAAGTTTTTCATGACATGTCAGGACCGCCATCTCAGGAAAAGTACGATTCGTGTCTGTAATATATTAAGGTGTCAGTTACGTAACGGCCAGTGGGACTGAGCTCCACCCAGTGCCCTAAACATCCATGAATACAATAAAGCTATTTATTTATAAACAGACTACCCATGTCCAAAACTTGTCGGTTTTTACTTTCTCGTATAAATAAATAGGCCATACATATATATATATATATATATATATATATATATATATATATATATATATATATATATATATATATATATATATATATATGGCATATTTATTTATTTATTACAAGCTTTTATTTAACTCACTTCCTCTATCGTCAGTCGTCAGTGTCTAGATCGAAACGCCCGAGCGAAATTGCAGGCACTTTTAACTGACAGATATGGTTCGTAGTTGGTACGTGGGTCAAGACATGAAGACAATGCAGCATGACATTAGCCTTAATTGGTTGCCTAATTAATTTTTTATGAATTAATTCAAATTTTGTCCAAATTAGTAGGTTGTCGCATCAAACTATTCCGCACTATTAGATAGGCGTCATCACGTTCAATAGGGCGTCATCGCGTTCAACGGGTGCGCAATGGTTTTTGGTCATGTAACTCTATTGTAAATGAAACATATAAAGTAGGCCTACTAAAAAAAATTTCATAAATTTTTTTAGCGCAATTTCCATTCTGGAGAATTGCGTTTATTAACCCGTCATTTCTGGATGTATGAATGGATGGATGTGTGTCCGCAGCTTTAAGTCGTATCTCCTCCTCAACGAAGCAATATCGAGGACTAGTTCCAAAAGCAATTATGTTAAGCAAGTTACGAGGATGAAAATAGGCCATAAAAATTCCGGGTTTCTTTCATGGATTTCCCGGAAAAGCCAAAAAACCTCGAACAAATGCAGTTTTTGCTCCATATCTCGGCAACCAGATCACTTAGCGACTTGAAACATTTACCAATCGATTCCTGTCGTAATTTAAACCAATATTGCCGAAAAAAAGTTTTCAAAAATATCCTTTCGTTCGGTCACAAAATTTTTTTTAATATATTTTAAACTGAGCGTCTTGTAGGCCTAGTTTTAATTTAAACTGAGCGTCTTGTAGGTTTTTAGCGCAAAGCGCTGAGGTTCGAAAGGATTTTTTTTTAAATTACTTATTTACTTATTAATTCAAAAGTTATTTTTGTACCCTATTAATTTATTTATAATTTATATGAGAGTGATAGGGAGTTACAATCACAAGGTTTTGTTTCGCTAGGCCTAATCATTTTTTCACAATTTTTTCTTCAATAGAGTTATATGACTAAAAACCATTGCGCGCCTACTGAACGTGATGGCGCAGCCATGGAACGTGATGACGCATCTATTGAACGTGATGACGCGTGCATAAGGAAATTGCGCTAAAATTGTCACTAGACTTTTTAATTAACTTGTTTTTTCATAAAAAACGTTTTAATAACAAGCTTTTATGTAATGATGCACTAAAAAGTAGAAAATAAATTATACACTACTATTTAAATTACTATAAAGAAAAGTGTGGGTCACTTTAGTACTTCAGTACCTATTGGATACCTTTACTAATATTTGAGAAGAGACCCACGCTTAGTACTGTAACTCGATTCAAATACGAATATGTGGAGTGCGCATGTCGACAGTTTCCGGAGAGGTCATTCCCGTTGTTTTATTCTCTAATTTTTAAAACTTA